>NC_056742.1:427409063-427626387 GCF_019279795.1 Protopterus annectens | reverse complement strand
ACCCTTTTTAAAAAACAAAACCAAAATTTGCCCCCCTGGGGTTGCAGCTTTACAAACATACTATGGTTTGAGGTGGCTGTGCAGCTGATTTGTGTTCTACTGCTCTTTTCGAGCATTGTCTTATTATTTCATTGCTTTACAACTTCTGTGCACATATCCCGGGGTCTGCTGTTCTTTCTACGTCGTGCCATTTATGTCATTTTTTACATTTTGTGCATATTTTCTTTGGACATTCTCGGTGCCTTTCCACATTGGCATATTGCACCTATATGATACCTGACTTTGACAGCCTTCCGTTACTCCTCCGGTATGTTTGGGTAAATGTAAACCGTTTTTGTTGGTTTACATTGCCGCGCTCTTACGCTACGCCTGCGCCACTTCGTGGATCGCTATTTGCCCTCATTTGCATGGTGCAATACCGCACACAGTGTGTTTTGCATACCTACGGCGGGGACGGTCCGGCGCACGCCGGTAGTGCACGTGGAATTCATTCATACCTGAATCGCTAAGCAGCCATATTTGGCGTTATAACGCCGAAGCTATGCTGGCGCCTGGCGCAAGGTTCATGAATCCCGGGGTATATCTTTGTTATATGCTACAGCATTCTCTAGTGGCTTCCCTGATGCTCCTGGTATATTGGAAACATTAGAAATGAATTTGTAAAGATATCGCACCATTTTAAATTAACAACAAAAGAATGATTTATCATAAGGCTTTTGTGTATTTGTTTTGAAATCATTAGCATGTGGTTTATGATTTTCTGGCATTAAAACATGGTCTTTCTACTTGAAAGAATTTGTACCAATGTGATAATTAAGTTTGTTTAAATTAAAGCTTCTTTGAATTAATCTGATTAGAAGGTTAATAAAATGCAAGTCAAATTCCTGCATGGTAGCTTTAGAAAATACAAGGTTATAAACATCCAAGGGTTGTACCTCATTGTTCTTCTTTAATTTAACATCATCATTCCTTAATTGAAATGATGGCTCTCTGAAATACGTCTGGAGCTGAATTCTTTCTAAATGGTAATTTATACATCTGTATGTACCTTTAAGATTAGTAAATGTACACTGCTTACCATTAGCTCTATGTAGCCTAATTAGCCTAAACACTTGTTTAGTCTAATGTACAAAGAAGAGCCATTAGAGTTAGTTACAACATCTTCTTCATTATTTGAAGCAGATGATGTTCCCTTGTGATCCATTTGTTTGTTTTGTGGATGTGCACATATTTTCAGTTTGTCATGTCTTCTGACTACTTCCTTGCTATGTACACCTTCATTGATTTCTGTTTGTTAAACATTGTCACCCATAGCTTCCATGTACTTGTATTCAGTTTCCAATGTAGCTTTAAGTACAAATAGAAGTTTGTTTAGAACAGGAATTATTGATACTGGTTTAGGTGAGATCCCAATGTGGTAATATAGCTATTGACACCCCAGACCTTAAAATAAATTGGAATATCTACATAATATGTCATTTGCATGTTTAAATAGAAATTCAGCATGGTGGAAATTATGTTTCAGAACTTTCAGTGAACTATTTATCACAGAAGCTCTTTTAAGGCATATGGTATTCACACTGGTATTAATGTTTTATTTCAGATCTGTAGATCAGAGCATGTGTATGTACCTTTAAGAAGTATTTCTAGATGTAGCACATGCATAGAAATGCAGAACTTGTGCAGGCAGCAGTACAATTTTGAGAGAACAGCCAGAGTGTTAACTTGTATGACTGCAGTAGTCAGTCTGTTTATATGTTTATTTAGGTTTAAGTTACAAAGCCTCATTTCTGATGTGTTTGTGTGTAATAAAGTTGCTTGAAGACAACACATGAATGTTCAACTGTTTTATCCTGACCAGTGACATGGTGTCAGAACTGGGATCAAGTGAGCTGCTTCTTTGAGCCATGAAGTGCAGAGTTGAAGGCGAAGGCAGACTAAGCAGGTTGAGTGAAATGAATCACAGACAAATGAGAAAGGGCTAGAAATGAGCTAAAGGTAAAGAAAACTGCACAGATGATTTATTTGGCAAAGAAAATGAAACAGCGCATTTACAAGGCACAATACGCATTATTAATCAAATGAGTAGCACAAAAAGTATCATTAAGCAAATGAAAAGCACAAACTGCATTATTAATTAAATTAAATGTTTGAAACCACAATATTTGATAAAACTAGCACAACTATTCATGTGGGGTTCAGAATTGCCTTTGGTTTGCATGACGAGCATGTTTAAAGTAAAAATGGGCACAAGGAAAATATAATGAGCATGATAGGAGATTAAAAGGGCATAACAAGAACAATAAAAGGGGAAAAAAGCTTAAAGAGCAAGGTGACTGCATGTTTTTTAGTAAAAGACCATGTTTGGGCACAAAGTATTATTTCACATTTACTGAAGCCAGTCAAAGCATAACTAGAGTTGTTAGAAGTATCTCAGCGTGTGTAAAGTGTTTGCAGAGTGTGTGCTTTATTATGGTGCAGTTATTTCAAAGAGTTTGCTGTTTGCAAAGTGCAGTTATATTGCAAAGTGCAGTCAAAGTACAACCATTTTTGAAAGGTTTCTTGTGCTATGTGCAGTTTATTTGCAAAGTGCATTCATCTCGAAGTGTTTCTTACTCTGAGCTTCTTCTGTTGTGTACAGTTTATTTGCAAAGTATGGTCATTTCAAAGTATTTCTTATACTGATAAGGAGTGGTTTCACAAAATACAGTGATTTTTGAGTGTTCTTGTGCTACAGAGACCAGAGACTTATTTGGCAAAGTGCAGTTGTTTCAAAGAGTTTGTGTGCTATTGGGCATAATTACAAGTACTAGCATAAAGTTCTATATATAAAATATATATATTTGTGTGTGTATGTTTGTACATAATTTCAAGCACCTTCACTACTATGTGTTGATATGGCAGAGGTACTTGCAGACTAAGTCCACTTGTGTTGGATTATAATATAGCAGAGAATTGGACAGTAATTGAGCAGGAATACAATATTTTCATACAAGTAGTTCTTCTGACAAAGATGCACATACAAGAGCATTCATTTTGCTTAACTTAGCTGGGTCAGAAGCTATTGAAAGAGAGATTTGTTTTATGTATGCACCAGAAGTATATGAAGGAGAAGGGGCAAATCATCATATTGTGGTAACAGGGAAGAACCTGAGTGCTTAAGATGTAAATTTAGAGAAATCTGCAACCACAGACAAATGTTACATTAGAGAGGCACTTATTTTACACAAGAAACCAAAAGCCACATGAAACTTTTGCAGCTTATTTCACTGACTGAGAAATAAAGCTAAGATGTGCATATTTGGCGAATTGAAAGATGAGTTAATAAAGGACAGCCTTGTGTGTGGTGTTAATAGTGCCGCAGTGAGATATATTTTGCTTTGTGACACTGATTTAACATTATGCAAAGCCATAGAGATTTGTCAAATCCACGAGGTCACAGAAAGGCACACAAGTATGCTTACAAGCATGGTTTCAGCAGCCTCTAGAGCAAACATAGACAGCATGCAACATGTGGCAAACAGAAACAGGCCTAAATACATGGCAGCAGCAACCCCTGTGGGTGTGGCATGGAAACCCTGGAGATTGCTAGTAAGTTCCAAGACTAGTTCAGTTAAAGGAGAATGCCCAGTACAGTATAAGAGTGAATCAGCAAAACCCAAGTCAAGCCTTATTGTTAACTGTCATAATTGTGGAGCCAAACATGAGTCTAAAAGAGAGAAGTGCTTAGCTTTTGGTCAACAATGCCACAAGTAAAAAAATGGAACCATTTTCAAAAGTTTTGTAAATCAAGTAAGCCTCATTCAGTTATTAAGAAAGGTCACTCAAAAAAGCAAGTTGATTCTGTAGAGAGCTGCAACCCTCATTTCTATGCAGATGGTGTATCAATGGTTGGTGAAAAGGTTAATGCAGTAGATTTATTGGTAAAGAATTAAGTGTTTTGTGCTCTCCTAATCAATGGTAAACCCACAGAGCTCAAAGTAGACACTGGTTCAAGGTGCAATGTAATGTCAGCATAAACATTTACTAAAGTGAGAGCTGTTAGGCAACTTAATTTGGTCAGTTGTGCAAAGCTTGCTGCTTATGGAGGTGAAGACAGTCAAAATGAAGGCTCAGTGATGCTTTCATGCTATTTGGCTCGGAACAGTTACAGCTTGCAATTGTATGTACTCTGAAGACCTGTGCAGTCATTATTAGGTATCAGAGATAGTTTGGGAATGAAACTGATTTTTTTTACCAAAGAGGTCCATCATGTAAACACATGTCCCAGTTCCAACTTTACTGATGCTATTTTCTCAGAGTATGCTGATTTTTTCGATGACAACCTAGGCAAATTTCCAGTTGTGTACTCAATGAAGTTAGACCCAGAGGTCAGTCCAGTGGTCAGACCACCAAGAAGACTTCAAATAGCTATGCAGGACAAAGTCAAGGTCCAGTTAGACAAAATGGTGCAGCAAGGAGTGATTTGTCCAGTCGCAGAACCAACTGAGTGGGTGTCATCCATGGTAACTGCTCATAAGAAAAATTCAGATGAAATCGGAATATGGATTGATCCAAGATATTTGAACAAGGCACTAAAAAGACCTCATCATCCTTTGTGTACAGTCAAGGAGCTTGCAACCCTCATGCCAAACGCCACTGTTTTTATGTCCTAGATGCAAAGAGTTCATTTTGGCAAGTAATGCTTGATCGCAGATCTTCACTACTGACTACATTCAGTACCCCATTTGGTAGATATAGATTCCTCAGGATGCCTTTTCCAATAAATTCTGCCAGTGAAGTATTTCAGCGTGCAATGGAGCAAATTTTTTTCTAGCTACCAGTGTGCAGTAATAGTAGATGACTTACTGGTTGGAAGCAAATGGTGAAGCAGAGCACAACAGATACCTCAGGAAAGTTGTGGACAGAACATGTGAAGTGAATTTAATGCTCTATCTCCAGACAATGTCCAAGTCTTACAGCATTTTCTTAGCATGGTTAACAATTTGGGCAAATTTATCCCTGACTTTAGTGAGTTATCAGCACCTTTAAGAGAGCTGACATGCAAAAAAATGTTGCATGGTCATGGTTAGAACAAAACCAGAGAGCATTTAAGAACCTCAAACAGCAAAGTGTTAATCCATCTACATTAAGACAATATGATGTCTACAAACCAGTAGTTCTTTCCTGTGATGCTTCAAAGTTTGGTCTTGGTGCAGTTATTCTTCAAGACTCAAGACCTGTTGCCTATGAACCTACTACTTTTACCCAAACTGAGATGCAGTATGCTGAAATTGAGAAGGACTTTTGGCAATTGTGTTCACATGTTTAAAGTTCCATGATTATATTTATGGCTGAGCAATCAAGATAGAAAGCGAACAACAACCTCTAGTTGATATTTTAAAGAAGCCTATGAATTCTGCTCCAGCAAGCCTACAAAGAATGATGCTTAAATTGCAAAAGTATAATTTAAAAATGGTCTATACAAAGGGTAAACTTCTTTATCTGGCTGATACCTTATCCAGATCATCCAGAAATACTACGGAACAGCTTGATGCAGAGAATTTTGACATCAATGTCATGGAAGTATGTAATTTTTCTACCACAAGACTTAATCAGCTGAGAGATCATACAAAGACTGATCCAATTTTCAAAAGCTCAGTCACTTCATAAATGTAGGATGGCCATCAAAGGAATCCTGTGTACCACCAAAAGTACAACCTTACTTTCCATTCAGAGATGCAATGCTGATGGAAGATGGTATCATTTTCAAAAGTTCAAAAGTTGTTGTTCCTACTTCCTTATAACATGAATATATTCAGATTTTACATTGTGCCCACCCAGGTTCTGATTCTACCAAACAAAGGGTGAGAGGACTAGTATTTGGCCTTCTCTAGCAAAATACATTGATAAAGTGCTTTCTTCTTGCTCAGTGTGCAACAGTACTAAGCCGCATTTGCAAAAAGAGCCACTTCAGCTAAGCCAAATTCTTGAATTCCCTTGGTCAACAGTAACAACTGGCATATTTGAGTGGAACAGTCAGCATTACTTAGTGTTGGTAGACTCTTATTCAAACTGGTCTGAGATCGATTTGCTACCTAATCTAATGTCCAGTGCTGTTATTATTAACAAGAAATGTCATTTCTCTTTCCATGTTAGTCCACACAAAGTTATTTCTGACAACAGTTCTCAGTTTACCAGGCAATTGTTTCAGAGATTTGCTAAAGAGTGGGACTTTATCCATGTTACTAGCAGTCCTGAATTTCCTCAGTCAAACGGCCTTGCTGAACATGCAGTACAGAGTGCAAAGCAATTACTGTAGAGGTCAAAGCATGGCAATATAGATATCTTCTTGAATTTACTTAATCTCAGGAATATACCCCATGACAATCTACTAGGTTTGCCTTCTCAGAGACTTTTATCTAGGTAAACCAGAACATCTTGTCTATCAGTTTTAGTTTGTTGGTGCCTAATGCTAAAAAAACAGAGCTATCAGAGCCCATTTGTTTAAGAAGCTTTGCTCTCAGAAGTCCAGCTAAGATAAAACAAACAGATTTCTCCATCTGTTAAAAGAGAAGAGACAGCGAGGATGTAAATGGCGAAAGGCTTTGATCGAATTGGTCAAGTGAGAGGTATATGTACTGAAATGACATCCTGCTTAGTGGAATCTGAGGTATAGAATACAAGAGAAACTGCAGATATCTTCTTCCGGTATCAGAATCGATATTACAGCATCATACCTGTGATACAGACTCTAGATCACAGGGCAACCGAGACAATGTTTATAGTGAAGAACATGTCCCAGTATCCTGTTCCATCCCAGTTGTCCTCAAAGCTGAAAAATTCTTGAAGATAGCCCCCATTGCTAGATCCAATTCTGACTTTTATGTTACATGGTCAGGTCATATTTCAAGATGTAATGTAAAATGCACAGCAACTTGGACATAGTAGTTTGGGTCTATATTATGATATCACATGCTCAGAAGAGCGAACGACACATAATCAACCCCATGTAAGCAAAAGCTTACATTGTTGAAACTTCAGACAGCGATTTTTTTTCCAAGGGAAAAAAAATTGCTGATCAAAAAAAAAAATGTAAAATATTACCCCGACGTGGGGGGCTGTGCCCCTCCACACACCCCCCCTATTTAAAAATACCAACTCCGAGATTGCACTACAGTGCTGAAAAAGCAAAGTAGCATAAGCGGCCAAACATATTCTTTCCCAGGGAAAGAATTCACTGAAAAGCCGCTTCGCTATTTTGCCTTTTCACACTTTTCAGTTCGACAAAGACGCATTCGACAACCTGCATTTGCAACAGCATAATAGGGAGCCTAATTGTTTTCTATGTGTCTAATTTTATATGATTGCATGTCAAATAATTAGATCTGTATAACTGCATGTCAAAAGATTATTTCTGTAAATTTCATGCCATTGAATACTGTCATTTCATACAAGGACTACTTCTCAAAGAGGGAGGATGTAGATCAGAGAGCGTGCATGCACCATTAAGAGTCATTTCCAGATGTAGCACATGTATATAAATACAGAACACATGCAGGCAGCAGTGCCATTTTGAGAGAATGCCAGAGTGTTAACATGTATGATTAAAGTAGTCAGTCTGTTTATAAGTTTATTTAAGTTTAAGTTACAAAGCCTCATTTCTGATGTGTTTGTGTGTAATAAAGCTGCTTGAACAGAGCCCACAAATATTTACCTGTTTTATCCTGACCAGACGAGCGACAAGGTCCATTTGATCTTCACACACACATATTTTGCAGGGCACAGAATGATCATATATGCTGCCTATGTAACTATTTCTTGTAAACAGTCTAAATATTCTAATTAAATACCTCCTTGATATTATCAAATGTACTGCTTTAAAAAATAAAAGTAGAAGAAACTGCAGTAATGATTGCAAACAAAAAATGAAACACATTTCACTTGTGAATATGGTAAAATCGTTTAATACATGTTCAGTACTTTCATGTTTGTTCATTAGATTTCTTCAGAACAATTAACACTTAATCCTAATTTCATTTAAATTCATTAAAAACATCACCTGACAAGTCACATGACATAATACTAAAATGCATCACAATGCCCACAAACATTTCCATTAACTTTTATATTTATTTATGTAGTGTACATTATTTAAAAAAAAAAAAAACACGATATTGACAACACCCTTTAGTCCTGGATATTTATCAGCAGTCATGTATAACTTCCATTTAGTCTCTGTTTTCTTACCAGCCTAGTATCAAACTAGCATAAGTATGTGCTGCTCTGGCACCCATAGCTACTCTTTGTAAATGTATGTAATATTTATTGTTGAATAATAATAAAGGCAGACCCTGGATTCAGCAAGCCCTGCATGTGTGCAGGACTAGTGCAGGAGCCCCAGCAGGCAATATATCTGCAGTGTGATCCAGGAATAAGCTGAAGGGACGTGCATGAGCTCTCCTGCACTAGTTTTGCTTGGACTCAGCTCCTGTATGCAAATTACCCCATTTGCAGGTGGAATCCATGCAAATGAGGTGAATTTGTGATCCAGGAAGCTGGCAGGCAGCCGTGCAGGACTAGTGCAATCTGCAGAAATGTGCTTGGTTATTAACCAAGTACATTTCTGCAAACTACAAAACGGAGCCATGACAGCTCCAAGTAAAGGGTGGATATTATGTTGAAAGCATGCCAATAGCCAAATATATGGCCACTGGCATGGAGAACAATTGCAAAAAAAAAAAAAAAAATTACTTTTATTTTTTTTTAGCCAGTTTCAGCTGTTTAAGCATAGGGCAGCAGTGCGCAAATGGGATTGGGCGAAAAATAAAAAAAAAACCCTAAAATAAGCATTCTAACCATAATCACTATTTTCCCATTATACTCAATGGCAGGCAGAAGACAACAAGGCCAGTGAATAGTGGCTGCTAAGGGGGGAGGCTCGATGTGGGACCTGTAACTCTGCATCAGCAGACAGTCCTATGCAAATGAGGGCAATGATGCTGAACTGCAGATTTCCCCTCAATGCTAGTCAGCAGCCAACAGTGTAAGAGTAGGAATAGCTTGGTGTGAGCCTAGGAATTAGCTGACATCATGGGGGTTGTCAGGCATACTGTAAGTGGATTTGAGCCCTGTGGCTCAGGTTTGCTCTTAGCTTAAATAAATAGAACTTGCTGGAGGGACAGATTCATAACCCAGAGGCTCTCTTCACTCTGGAACAGAACTCCAATTCATGTTAGGCAGAACACCTCACTGAATCTCTTCAAGAAGAATCTTGATGAGTGGATGGGGGATCGTAGGTTTGTCCCAGGGATTACTTCCGTGTCACTATTAGACAGAGGCACAGCAAACTAAACCTTAAAAAGGGCACAGTATACTCAAATCAAGGGGTGGCGTAAGCCAAACAAAATCGGGCTAGGCTTTAAATAGCCCCGGGGCAGATAGCCTAGTATGAACCTATGAACCTTAGCAGAGCTAAGCAAGGGGGTGTGTCTGAGGCTGCCTAGCACTCTTTACATTGCCTAAGCGGGTGTGCGTGCCACGGACTGGGTTTTAAAGGGAAAGAAAAAAAGTAAACCAGGAAATAGCAGCTCTGGGCACATTTGAGCACTGTGTTTGCACGACATGCCCCCAGGCTTAAACAGGAAGGCAATGTGAAGGGAAAACAGCAGTAGGAAGGCAATCTAGGAGAACTAACATAGCTGGCAGGTGAAATGTATCAGAATCAGCCAATAACACAGGCAGCAGACCAGCCCAGCCCAGAACACTGCTATAAACTATGCAAACACCTTTCCCTCTGGTTTTTACCACATACTCTACACCACCGGTGTATACAAGCGGGGATATTTTAAAAAACAAAAACAACAAAATGATAGGGGCTGCAGCAGCTATCAGACATCAACATGTGGAAGACGCTGAGGGTGGTGAGGATGAGAATGCTGTCAACCAACCCACAGTGAGGAGACGGAGAAGGGTGTACAGACCCAGGGTAACCTACCAGGGGCTACATGAGCTGGAGATAGTAGAGCACTATAGAGTGGACAGAGACCTCCTGCAGCAAATTATTGAGCTGTGCTGGCCACGCCTGTTACACAGAACTAACAGAGGGGAACCCATCCCAGTGGATACCAAGGTATGTGTAGGCCTAGGAATACTAGCCACAGGTACCTCCCAAAGGCCAACTGGGGATCTCATGGGGATCTCACAGGCATCAGCATCCAGGGTATTCAACCAGTTCCTGGATGCCATGTTAGCACATGCCGGTGAGCACATATATTTCCTCAACACCCGTAAGGTGTTGGCCAGAAATATGCATCTCTTCCAACAAGTAGCAGAATACCCTGAGGTAGTGAGTTCTATAGACTGCATGCACATACGCATCAAAGCACCACCTGGTGAGTGGGGACATCAACCTCAAGGGCTTCCCTTCCATCAACTGCCAGGTCATGTGCAATGCCCAGGGCATTATAATGAATGTGTGTTCTGGCTGCCCTGGAAGCTATCACAATTCCCACATCTGGCATCTGATGCAGGCATACCAGAGATTTGCCAATGGGGATATCCCTTACGGTCACCTAGTGGGGGATGCTGGTTGTGCACTGGAGCCGTGGCTGATGACACCCATCAGAAATGCACACACACCCAAAGAAGAACTCCATAATGAGGCACACACAACGACAAGAATTATAATAGAGCATGTGTTTGGAATTCTGAAGTCATGGTTCCGGTGCCTGGACACATCCGGTGGAGCCTTGCAGTACTCACCAGCTACATGTACTCAAATTGTCATTGTATGTGCCATGCTACATAATATGATCCAGTGGAAACAGCTGCAGCAGGAACAGCACGGGGCAGGGCCACACAGCTCCCCATCAATGCCAAGGCCTGCACAGGCACAGAGTGATCAGAAGAGGAACAACCTGAGCCTGCCCCAGTAGGCAGATGGTGGAGTGGCCAGTATGCCCTGATCTTGGCAAAGAGGCAATGCATAGCACATACACTGACACAGTAGGGACCCAGGGAATGACACCTCTTTCTGACTTGCACATACAGTAAAAGGGATGCCAAACATGACACTACCTGTGCTCAACCATGTATAGGGAGTGTACTATGAGCATCTGACAAAGGCAGCCCTGCAGCACCATCCTCAGTACTGGCACACCCACAAGGTAAGTCACTCTCCTTACCAACTGCTGAATGGAGTAGTATGTGTTGTTACTTGTATCTATGGTGTGGATGTGAGCATGCAATGGAATCGGGTGGCTGAATGGGATGCCAGCAGATAGTAGACACCTATAGTGGCAGCATGAGATGTGTAACAAATATTGGTGTCACCATAGTAGCCAGTTCTACATATGGTGATAAAACCCACTGCAGGAAATGTACTGGGCCACGTGTGTCCATATATGACAAACACATGCCAGTCAGGGAGGTTCACATACTCAACAACAGTCTCAGCCAGCAGGACAGGTATAGACAAACACAAACAATGGCTGTGCTAAGGCCTCTGAATGATGCCTATGGGTAACCCCCCCCCCCAAGCCTACACAGACAGACTACATCAGGTCAGTCTGTAGGATGTTAGTTCTGAAGGGTAGGAACTCAGAAACCGATATACAGGTAATTCAGACCTAAGACCTGTAGTACACTGATATGCCTTTAGTCAGCATGATAGGTTAGAATACAGAATGAAATTGAGTACCTGACATACCAGTACAGTAATAGCAAATGTGTACAAGTGTCAGGTGTACCCCCCCAATCCTATGTAGAAATGTAGAAACAGTCAGGTGTGCCCCCCCAATCCTGTGCAGAAATGTAGAAACAGTCAGGTGTGCCCCCACATAGAAATGTAGAAATAGTCAGGTGTGCCCCCCCAATCCTAAGTAGAAATGTAGTAACAGTCAGGTGTGCCCCCTAATCCTATGTAGAAATGTAGAAACAGTCAGATGTGCCCCCCAATCCTAAGTAGAACTGTAGTAACAGTCAGGTGTGCCCCCCTCCAATCTGATGTAAACACGTCATAACAGTCAGGTGTCCCCCCCCCAATTCTATGTAGAAATGTAGTAACAGTCAGGTGTGCCCCCCATCCAATCCGATGTAGGCATGTAGTAACATTTATGTGTAGGTATAATACCAGTGGAGCACAGATGACCTGAGGTGCGAAGGTAGCAGGATAGATTGTAACATTTGTACAATATGCAGGTGTGCATGTGTTAGGTTGGTGTGTGCTTCATATTGTGTGAGAGTGGTCAGCATGTATGCATGTTGAGGTTTAACCTGGTGGCCATTGCCCATTACTGCTGATGACGGGGCTAAGTCCTCACAACTGCAGTGCCAAAGACAATGCTCCACAGTATAACACATTCTAGCAGTAACAAAAATAAAACACAGAACCACAGATCTATAAAGGCTGTCTTCTTGCTTCTAAAACTCCACCAATAATTTCAGGAACCATCGAAAAACAAGAGTAGCAAAATATGAACTTTATTCCACAACAAAAATAAAACAGGATTGAGCGCTTTCGTCTCCGTACCGGAGACCTCTTCAGAATCAAAAAAAAGCAGTCAATGGCATTCTTTATATCATAGCCAATAACAATGATTAATGTGCTTTGCACAATTGATTGATAATTAATTAATTAACTATCCACCATTTCTTTAAAGTGCTATAACAACCTGTATTGAATGTTGGTATAAATCTCTTCATACATAGGTATATTCCTAGAATAAAATGTACAATACATAAATATAAACATATATAAAAATATGGATATATATAATACAATACATGAACTAGAACTAATCTAAAAAAAAAATATATATATATATATATATATATATATATATATATATATATATATATATATATATATATATATATATATATATATATATATATATATATATATATATATATGAACATATATTCTGATGAAAAATGTATATAATAGGATGTAAAAAATGTGTATAAATATATAAAGTCTAAATATAAAAAATATATATAAATATATACATGTAAAAAACATTGGTATACATATAAAAGGAATATATACAACCCTAACTGTATAGTAACAGCCTGCTAGTAGATGAAAGTACAATAAGATTATGTATGTGTGTATGGTTTCTTAGGGTCCTGGGATAACAATTTTAATGCTGGTAATATAGAAATATTGTCATTAAGACCCTTTCCACTACATGCATCTAGTTTTAATTGCTACATCATTTCCCTATATGTCAATCTAGTTTCCCAGTCACCTCCTCTTTCTAAAGGTTCCACTATCTCTAATACCCAGAATTTAAAATTCGCTTCCATACAGACTAATGAATGCCTATATAGTGCATTATTTTCATTTTTGCGATTGATGTCCCTAATGTGTTCATAGACATCAATCGCAAAAATGAAAATAATGCACTATATAGGCATTCATTAGTCTGTATGGAAGCAAATTTTAAATTCTGGGTATTAGAGATAGTGGAACCTTTAGAAATAGGAGGTGACTGGGAAACTAGATTGACATATAGGGAAATGATGTGGCAATTAAAACTAGATGCATGTAGTGGAAAGGGTCTTAATGACAATATTTATATATTACCAGCATTAAAATTGTTATCCCAGGACCCTAGGAAACCATACACACATACATAATCTTATTGTACATCTACTAGCAGGCTGTTACTATACAGTTAGGGTTGTATATATTCCTTTTATATGTATACCAATGTATTTTACATGTATATATTTATATATATTTTTTATATTTAGACTTTATATATTTATACACATTTTTTACATCCTGTTATATACATTTTGCATCAGAATATATGTTCATATATATATATATATATATATATATATATATATATATATATTTAAATTAGTTCTAGTTCATGTATTGTATTATATATATCCATATTTTTATATATGTTTATATTTATGTATTGTACATTTTATTCTAGGAATATACCTATGTATGAAGAGATTTATACCAACATTCAATACAGGTTGTTATAGCACTTTAAAGGAATGGTGGATAGTTAATTAATTAATTATCAATCAATTATGCAAAGCACATTAATCATTGTTATTGGCTATGATATAAAAGAATGCCATTGACTGCTTTTTTTGATTCTGAGGAGGTCTCCGGTACGGAGACGAAAGTGCTCAATCCTGTTTTATTTTTGTTGTGGAATAAAGTTCATATTTTGCTACTCTTGTTTTTCGATGGTTCCTGGAATTATTTGTGGAGTTTTAGAAGCAAGAAGACAGCCTTTATAGATCCGTGGTGCTGTGTTTTATTTTTGGTACCGTTGCTATTTTCGATTGATTACATTCTAGCAGTAAGCCATTATAAATATATGGTGGTAATATGTGTCACCATCTGAAAGATGGACATGGAGTGACTGTTAGGCTAGATATACAAGAAGTACACAGGGAAAAGTACCCCAGACATACAGTATATAACATGTAACTATTAAATGGACACACCCTTGGAATTATACATACAGGTATGCATCACATTATCTGGGGTTGTAGTAGGGAATAGTGATGTTGTCTGGCCGAACACTTGCAGATCACAAAGGTGATAGGACTGATGTATTGGGAAACAGCTGATGTCCCTGCACAAGCCAGCATAGCTGGAATACCCCATGCATATCTGTGAGTCAAGTAGTGTCCATAGCACACATGCACCCAGCTCATCCAAACACCACCCACAGGTACCTCTCCGGTCTTATCCCTGCTGTTGGGAATGGGTACAATATGACCCCCACCTGTGTATGGCAATAGCAAAAAAATGCAGCATGCAGTGCAGGTGTCCCATGCAGGTGTATCCCTAGCTGTAAGCAGCACCCTGCCAGCATCCACACCACATGGTCAATACTGGTAGAAAGTGTTTGCATGAACACCTAGCACACCTACCCTATCACCCTAGGGGAATATACTGTATGGCAGTCTGGGACTGTATGACTGACAGAATGCAACAGCCTGCTACAGCTGGCCTGCATCACCACCAAATGGCCTACAGGCCTCTGCCAAAGGCCTGTGTCTCACCTGTACTGCCAATGTATGTTATGTCATGGATACCCAAATAACATAACACACTCCACATAAGCCATATGCAAGGCCATGTGGACAAACCACAGTAACATGTCCACCACGTCTCACTGCATGAACTATGGACCAACACCAAAACACAGCTGTGAAGAGGTGATAACTATAGGGAAAGTATCAGAGAATGTATGCATAATGTATGGAAGAGGATAGAATAATAGATGGGGGTTGGGAGCATGGGCAGCATGGAATGTGCCAGGTCCATCAAACAACCATGTTCACATACTATCCCTGGCTGCAAACACAAAAATGGGTGGCTACAAACCTGACCATACACCACAATAGGGGTAATGTCCTGACTTATGACCCCTGCCTCTGGGTAACCTGTGTGAATCTGTACAGCCGTGAGGTATTGCCACATCAAGATAGGGCCATACTGTCATGTCAATGAATGTACAAGTATGGTATCCTCTGCCATCACTGTACCAAGGTACTGAAATGGATACATATACCCAGCAGAAAGTGTTTGCAACTCCCCCTCCAGGATGGCATAATGTTCCATGAATATGTAGGCATTTGACCACAATACTGGACACAGCCGCATTTACCCTGTGTTTCCCAGGACATCACTGTGAGCAAAAATGTCCACCTGACAGTACTTTAGGACATAAAACATCACAGTGCACAACAGTACACATATCTGAATATCTCTGCTAACACCAGTACCATGTAGCAAAAGCAGCACAGACACAGTCACCTACAGTACACACTATTGCTTGCACAGTTTGACCCCATATTGCCAACTGATCTACAGAAATCCTGCAGAAACAGTTTGCTAGCTGTAGGTGTAAAACACAAAGGTCTGCACTGGAGTACAAACTACATGGAATGGATCCACACATTCAATATAGAAGGGCATGCTGAGCATGCTCACACACTTAAAGAAATGAAAGCAATGTCAGAAGGCAATGTCAGACAACATGCTTAACGGTCATACTGGGCATGCTCACACACTTAAATGAAGCTCATGTCTGCCAACAACAGTGGACCATACACATCTGACAGCTACAGATGTTAGTGCATACACTCCTCAGTATGTACCAGTCATGCTTTGCACACACATTGGATAGGAATACACACATATATTCAGGGACAACACACTATAATATGCCAAAAGTGCACATACATAGATGTGTGGAAGAGAGTGACAGTGACAAAGAGCCTTCCATCATGAGGTCTGTCCCACCCAGCACACAGCCAAATGGCTGCAACCACATGATGTGTAAATGTAACTCACTGTAGAAATTAGCCACTGGTATCCCTCACTGTTAAAGAGTCTGTGATGCAAGTGCTAGCTGTGCAACGTGACTGTACAAGGCAGTAGTCATCTAGCAGTTGTATACATGTACCTGTGGAATATAAACCTACCTGTACCTGAGTGTGGTCTGTCTACTTCTAGATGAATGGGTTATGGCCCATGCACACACAATGCCCTCCCCATAGCCCTACTATAATAAGCCTGCTGTCATTCACTTTGAAATACACCTTTGGAAAAGGAGTAGTTAAGTAATCTCTGTGACACATCCTATAACTGCATAATGGAGTGTGATAAACAAGCTAGGTAGGTGTTCTAATGGCAGACATGGTAACTGTGTGTGTGTGTGATTGTGTGTGTCTCTGTGTATGGAGCAATGCGTTTTAGGCTAGTCACACTCATTACAATTCAAATGCCCTACTTTGGCAAGCCTGCTGATGTCATTCACTTTGAAATACACCTATGGGAAAGAAGTAGCCCAGTAATCACCGTGGTGCATCCTATAACACTGTAATACTGTAGTATGATATAGTAGTTTGGTATGGGTTCTATTCCCAGGCATGGCAAGTGTATACGTGTGTGTGTGTTTCTTTGTCTGTGTAAGATGCAATGCTTTTGAGGCCATTCACAGTCACTACAACCTCCATTGGCCTACATTGACAAGCTTGCTGATGTCATTCTAAGTGAAATACACCTTTGGGGAAGGAGTACTCAAGTAACCTCTGTGGTACGTCCTATACCTGCATAATGCTGTAGTGTATTAGACTAGTTAGGTAGGAGTTCTAATCCCAGACAATGGCAGCTGTTTGTGTCTTTGTCTGTGTAGAGAGCAATGCATTTTAGGCTAGTCATGCTCATTACACTTCAAATGCCCTACTTTGGCAAGGCTGCTGATGCCATTCACTTTGAAATACACCTTTGGGAAAAAAGGAGCCCAGTTGTCTCTGTGGCGCATCCTATAACTGTGCAATGCTATAGTGTGATAAACTAGTTAGGTAAGAGTTCTAATTCCAAAAATGGCAACTGTGTGTGTGTGCGTTTGTCTCTGTCTGTGTAGGGAACAAGGCTTTTTAGGATAGTTACACTCACTACAATTCAAATGCCCTACTTTGGCAAGGCTGCTGATGTCATTCACTTTGAAATACTCCTTTGGGAAAGAAATCACCCAGTAATCTCCATGGTGCATCCTGTAACTGCGTAATGCTGTAATGTGATAAACTAGTTAGGTAAAAGTTCTAATCCCAGATGTGGCAACTGTGTGTGTGTGTGTGTGTGTGTGTGTGTCTCTACCTATGTAGGCAGCAATGTTTTTAGGCTAGTCACACTCACTACATTTCAAATGCCCTACTTTGGCAAGCCTGCTGATGTCGTTCACTTTGAAATACACCTTTGGGAAAGCAGTAGCCCAGTAATCACTGTGGTGCATCCTATAACAGCGTAATGCTGTAGTGTGATGTAGCAGTTTGGCAGGGTTTTGTTCCCAGACATGGCAAGTGTATATGTGTGTGTGTTTCTTTGTCTGTGTAGGATGCAATACTTTTGAGGCCATTCACAATCACTACAACCTCCATTGACCTACTTTGGCAAGCCTGCTGATGTCATTCCCAGTAAACTACACCTTTGGAGAAGGAGTACTCAAGTAATCTGCATCTTGCATACTATACCTGCATAATGCTGTAGTGTGATAAACTTAGGTAGGAGTTGTAATTCCAGATGACAATTGTTTTGTGTGTGTGTGTGTGTGTGTGTGTGTGTGTGTGTGTGTGTGTGTGTGTGTGTGTGTGTGTGTGTGCATGTGTGTGTATTTTTGTGAAGGGAGCAATGCTTTTTAGGCTAGTCATACTCACTACAATTCAAATGCCCTACTTTGGCAAGGCTGCTGATGTCATTCACTTTGAAATACCTTTGGGAAAGAAGTAGCCCAGTATTCTCCGTGGTGCGTCCTATAACTGTGTAATGCTGTAGTGTGACAAACGAGTTAGGTAGGAGTTCTAATCCCAGACATGGCAACTGTGTATGTTTGTGTGTGTGTCTCTACATGTGTAGGGAGCAATGCTTTTCAGGCTAGTCACACTCACTACATTTCAAATGCCCTACTTTAGCAAGCCTGCTGATGTCATTCACTTTGAAATACATCTTTGGGAAAGAAGTAGCCCAGTAATCACCATGGTACATCCTATAACAGTGTAATGCTGTAGTGTGATGTGGTAGTTTGGTAGGGTTTTTATTCCCAGACATGACAAGTGTGTATGTGTGTGTGTTTCTTTGTCGGTGTAGGGTGCAATGCTTCTGAGGCCATTCACAGTCCATACAACCTTCATTGACCTACTTTGGCAAGTCTGCTGATGTCATTCCCAGTGAAATACACCTTTTGGGAAGGAGTACTCTAGGAATCTCTGTGGTGTATGCTATAACTGCATAATGCTGTAGTGTGATAAAATAGTTAGGTAGGAGTTGTAATCCCAGACATGGTAACTGTGTGTGTGTGTGTGTGTGTGTGTGTGTGTGTGTGTGTGTGTGTGTGTGTGTGTGAGTGTGTGTGTGTGTGTCTGTGTTTGTTATTCATATCCTGTGTCGAGGTTGCAGTGAGTGTGTAACAACTGGACTCATTGTGAAGCAGGTTTTTCAGATTTCTTATATGGTGGCCCTATTATATGTCACAATGTCCACCTTACAAGGATAACAGATGTGAAATAACCGAGAGGCTGGGGTGCCAATCAATACTCCTACATGTGACATCAGGGCCTGGTGAACAAAGTTAGCAACACTTGTATTACCCAGAGAACACTCTCAACCCATGTCTCATACTCAAACACATTTGCCTAGGCAACAACAGCTATGTTGGTAGTACCCTGCATATTTTTCCATAGATAGTAACCATGGTGTGATTGAGTGGACTACAGAGGGCAAGGCACCCTATCCATCAGTACAATTAGGCATGTACATGCGGATAATGCACCTTCTTCATTATGTTCCCCACTGGATGCCTGCAACACCTGTGGTGCCATCAAATGTGGCCCACAAAGGATATACCATGCCTTAAACATATGCCCTGTATGGACAGATGCCACTGACACCAGGGAATACCTGTATCATGCTATCACTGTAGGTGCAGGGTCAACCTGCTGTCCATTACCAGTTCCCCCCACATGAGACCAGGACTGGCACAGCTGATAACAATCTGTATACACAACATAGGCCAGACACCCCAGGTATTGTTCCACATGTCAATGTACATGTATGTGGGATGTGTACACATCCCAGACACCGTCCATGTCATGGACTAAAGAACACATACATGGCAAGCATTGAACAGCACTGGCCACACACAATAGTAACCCAGGCGACTGGATGGTAAATACAATACCCACCTGTGTGGGCCAATCCAGACACTACACCCCTGAACCACACTGCAGACCATCGTCATGTGGCCTGATGCCAAGGTATACCCTTTACCTAGCCTTGTATAGCCTACTGGCACAGTCATCCACTACACACCCATGAAGCAATGCACCCATGCATGTCAGTACTGGCACCCTGTGTCTGTGTGTGTGGTGTATGATACTTTTAGCCACATTCACACTCACTACAACTCCCACTGGCATACTGAAGCATGCTGTCTGATGTCAGACACCTTCACATACCCTTTGCCCTTATAACCTCCTGATAACCCATGTGGTGCATTCCATACCTGCACATTACTGTATTGTGGAAAAATAACTAGTTAGGAAGTGTACTCCTGACCCTGCCGATTGTGTCAATATGTGTGAGTCCCTGAGAGTGTGGCTGTGTTGATGCTTACACCTGTTTATGTGGACAGGCATGTGTACTACACCTACCGTATCGCTACCATATCACTGTTGCAGATGTCACTCACCATCACATATACGTTTGGACAGCTCTTCAACGTGTAAGCTATGTGGCTCATGCAATAACTGCATAGACATGTGATAGTAATACATAGTCTGGGGTTTGAAACTCTGTACTGGTAGGTGTGTGATACAAAGGTGTTTAAGTTTACTTTTCCACTCCCTCCCTGACTTACTTTGTCTCTGTCTGTCTCTCTCACTCCCACTCTGGTGGATGTGGAGAATTACAACTGCTTTGCTTAGGCAGCAGCTTGTGTTTTGTAAGTGATGCTCATGATCAGCTGATGGCCGCTGCATGAATTTCAACCCTCCTCTAGCTGATTCCATGTGGAATAGCTGTGGCAACATTCCCATAGCCAATTGCATGGAAACACACTTCAATATCTAGGAACATCAAGTTGGTGTTGGGCCTTTCCATTCACTGTGAGCAGGACCTAGATCTTGTGTTTGGCAAACAGCATCACAGATGGTTTTGGGATTAACAACATACACTGCGGAAACAGGCCAACACACAGGAGGGGAGGGTGTGCCTGACATGACTACAGACTGTAAGTGTTGCTATTCTGCATTTGGAGTAATGTCGGTTTAACAGTGTGTGTGTGTGTGTGTGTGTGTGTGTGTGTGTGTGTGTGTGTGTGTGTGTGTGTGTGTGTGTGTGTGTGTGGATATAGCTGGTCTACATGTTTTAATACCTGTCAAGACAGTGTTATGTTTCTGAGGAAACTCCTATCTGTAGAGTCATCTGCAGAATGGGCAGTGTGTGGAGTAATGTCGGTTTAACAGTGTGTGTGTGTGTGTGTGTGTGTGTGTGTGTGTGTGTGTGTGTGTGTGTGTGTGTGTGTGTGTGTGTGGATATAGCTGGTCTACATGTTTTATTACCTGTACAGTGTTATGTTTCTGAGGAAACTCCTATCTGTAGAGTCATCTGCAGAAAGGGCAGTGTGTGGAGCCTTTTGTTTCTTGTGGTACTCACAGAATGCCTATCTGAGAACTGCAGAAGCATAGTGTGAGGACTGCAGTCTGTACATGGTGACAGCCATGAAAGTTACTGACTTCATATCTCTCTTAGGATATATTTCACAACAAACCCTGGTACGACAGTAAATGTATGAGGTTATCACAGCAACATGCCAATATTGGGGCAGTGTTCGTAGCTCCAGCCACAAGCCTGTCAATCTTTGTACATATGTCATGCAGTAAGAGGTGCATATGTCCTCTACACCATTATTTATTGACATCATACCTGATAACAAGCCAGTCAGATATCAGACTGCTAGAGATATTATGTATAGTAGGGGTTGTTTCTGAGGACATAGCTTGGCCATTCTGCAGTTGTTTGTACAGTACTGGGGTATGTGTACTTAGGGTGATTGTTGACAGTATGTGTATTGTGCATGACTACCTTGGGCTGTGCACAGACTGTGGTAGATGCCATTCCTGTTGCTCCTTTTCTATTTGATGTTACATGCTGCTCCAGAGTATGGTACCCTATTGGCTCATATGTCTGTAGGGCCAGACACACACATGTCCCATACCACAGACAAGTAAACAACACAAGGCCAGCAATATGTGATCCAGATGTAATAAAAATAGAAGGATTAAATCAAAAACATGTAAATAGCTGAATAATAAACCTTTTATTAAACAGACCGGTTTCGGCAACCAATGCCTTCTTCAGTGTATGAACAATTCACCAAAAATACAATCCATTTATAGACACACCCCACCTGAGAGACAAATGGAGAATGCAACCAATAAATAATTAAAGAGAAAGAACACAAAATGTAACCTGCAGTAATGCATGATAGTAAATGCAGTCATGACTTAACGATATGTAACAAATATAACATATATATAGGGAACTGAAAAATAAAATAAAAGATAGAAAATATATTATGAACTAACCCCCACATACTGAATTATAAAAGATGAATGTAAATAGTATAGCATAACTCAGAATCTAGTTATGCTAAAGACATATATCATAAATGCTGTCATAACCAAAGAATCACATCCAAAGCATGAAAAAAAGTGCAATGATGGTTCCAACAGAAAAAATGTGGTTAGCAAATAATGATGTAGCCGAATTGGAAAATCCATGCTTAGTCCAATGTTCCAATATAGTTCCTGCAGCTGTGATTGAAGCAGGTATGCCGTTATGCCAATGGCTGTCCTTCATCGAATCCTATATGACACATTAGAAAAACTGTAGAGAAATATGAGAGATAGAGGCATACAGATTACTATAAATCAATATTCATGTAATTCATGATGTAAACAAGGTATATACATCATTTAATATGAACAGAAAATAAGCTTACCAACCTATATCCCCATGTTTACAAATGGTCGTTAAGTCCAGGAGGGAATAAAGCACCCAATGTAATGATCCAATGTTGTTCCTTGTGAGTAAGTATTCTGTGCCATCCCTGGGAATTACTACGGTCCCCCAGAATTCTATCAAAGATTACAAAAGAAAACTGTGCTTCAGGATGTTTCAAAACATGCCTATATAAGGCATTGGTTTCCTTCCTGGTTTTAATGTCTGATCTATGTTCGTTGATTCGTGTTCTTAGTGGTCTAGAAGTTTGGCCTACATAGAAAGCTTGACACCGACATGTTGCCAAATAGACCACCCAACTGCTGCTACAGTTGCCAAATATTCTGCATTGGTACACTTTACTGGTATTGCGACTACTAAATTCCTTACTCTTATTTATTTGTTTGCACGAAGCACAATGGCCACATGGGAATGTGCCTACTAATATATCCCCAGACATAGTCATTTGTTGGTGTATCGCTCCCCCACTTTCTATATGTTTAAAATGTGAAAAAAGAGAGCCAAGAGTTCTGCCTCTCCTGTAGGAGAAATGGCATTGTTGATCCAATATTGTTCTCAAATATTCATTGGCCATAAGAATGTTCCAATGTCTATTGATGATACCCTTGATGGCATTGGAATTTCTGCCAAAGGTGGTGACAAACCGAATGGTATTCGTAGAGCAATCCCTAAGTTTAGATTGATACTGTAACAAAGTTTGTCTCTCCATATTATTAGTCCAATTCCAGGCATTGAGAACGTCTTGATGTCTATAACCCCTGTTGGCAAACCGGTGATAGAGATCCAAACCATCCCGGTCTAAATCACCCTGAGTCGAACTGAGGCGTTTGATGTGCATAAATTGGGTTCTTCGGGATGTTGCAGATGGTGTGGCCTGGGTGCATGCTGGGAGCATGTAACAAAGTGTTGTATTGAGGGTATTTACGATAAGATCTAGTGTTCATTGTATGGTCTGTGTTTCTAGTAACAGTAACATCCAAAAAATTTATACATTGAAGATTGTATGTTACCGTAAACTCAATTCCCCATACATTTTGATTGAGATAATCAATAAATTCCTGTAAATACCTCACATTTGCCCGCCACACCATCCAGCAATCATCCAAGTACCTGCACCAAATATCTGTTTCTACCAGATAGATATTGTGTAGTGGATCATAGATCATGCATTCCTCAAAGAATGCCATGAATAAATCGGCATAAATGGGAGCAAAGGATGCTCCCATCGCCGTACCCTGCAGTTGCCAATAGCATTGTCCTTGAAAATAAAAGACATTCTTATTGAGGACATGTTCCTTCAAACAGATAAGCAGAGTATTGAACCCTGGGGAGTATAAAGCAGCCCTATCCAACCAATATTGAAGGGCCTATAGGCCAGCCCAATGTGGAATGCTAGTATATAAGGCCTTAACATCCAGTGAGCACATAAGCCACCCCGGCTCAAGTTGACAATCCTGTATAATCTGTAGGAATTGGGTCGCATCCTGCAATCTAGCCCTTACAAAACACAATAGTGGTTTGAGATATTGAGTAAGAAAGGCAGATAAAGGCTCCGTCAAAGACCCAATTCCAGATACGATAGATCTGCCCGGAGGATTGGTAATGGACTTGTGTATTTTAGGAAGTAAGTATAAGATTTGTTTCTGAGGATCCTTGACTGTTAACTGAATAACACAATTTTTGGTTATGATGCCCTCCTCAAGGGCAAGATTCAAAAAACTGTCTATTTCCTGTTTAAAATGAGTGGTAGGATCATATGCCATGTACATATAGCATCTTTTATCAGACAGTTGAGATTGGCCCTCATTCAGATATGAACTCATATCCATGACAACCACGGCTCCGCCTTTGTCTGCTGGAAGAATGGCAATATTTTGATTCTCCCTTAACTCATTAAGTGCAGTCGATTCCTGTGTTGAAAGATTGGATCTCATTATGTCATATTCCCTGTGTTCAAAATGTAGGTCCCTAAGGACTGCTTGCATAAAGACAGAAAAATGTTTGTGCATAGGTGGTTGAAAATCAGACTTAATAAATCTAAACTCATCCGTTCTTTGAGAGTCTCTATCTGCAAAAAATAATTTCAAATTCAGGTTACGACAAAAGCTCATGACATCAGTAACAGTGCTATGTTCATTACAAAAAAACCCAGGGATAAAACCTAAACCTTTATTCAGAAGTTGTAAATGCTGTACAGACAATGTTTCTTTAGACAAATTTAAAACATTTTGGTTGACCCCCTGATTCAGGTTAGAAAATTCTGGATCAACCCCTCAAGGGAATTGGGCATGTTTGCAACTTTTGTGTTTGTGTCCACCCCTACGCCTGGAACCATGTCTAAAGGGATTACTCTATTTGATTTTTTCCTATGTGGTGACTACTTATTGCTGGAACTATCATAATTGGTACATGAGAAATCCTCCCCTGATGTACTGGCACTTGTTTGATCCCTGTTTTTCAAAATAGACCGTGGTCTTTTTTTATTAAAATTGTTGCTGGGAACATTAGATGTAGAACCAGAACTAGTACCCATAAATCTAACTGTTCTCTGGGAATCAAAAGGGCGCCCCCTTTGATAGTCCATATAATTTCCTTTAAACTTTTTAATTTTTCTATCTTTAGTAATTTTATCATGGTTTGTGAGTTCCTGTGATAATTTGTTAATAGAGTCTTGAAATGTCGATTGAGACTCAAATCTTTTGCAGTCTAAACACATAGTTTTGACTTCCTGAAGATTAATGTCAATCATACGTTCATAATATTGGGCCAGTATGTTGACAAAGAGCATGGACCCTTTCTGTAAGGCTTCACGCCATTCATTAGATAATCTGTCTTCTTGTCTGCCAACCAATGTTTGTAGCCAAATTCTGAGACACCTAGGGGCTATGTTTTTATGCAAAATATGCCCGGAACAAACATAAGTGCCATATGTTTGATCTTAGGTTTTTAAGACCCTTGCAAAGGGAATTAAATGCCAATTCACAATTCATGGCTGATTGTTCCCCTGATTCATTGGAATTGCTGCCTGGTGAGGCATGGATACCAAAAACCTCAATATCCTCCCGATCAGCACACAATCCAGTTAAGATACTGTCTAGGTCCATGCTTGATATATGATATAAACCAAAAGATAGAGACCACAAACCAAGATAAAATACCAAAATAGAGAATCAATATTCAATGATAATATATAGTGATAATGGGTATCAGCCCCTATACCACACCAGGATTCCCGGCTAATTATCAAAAAATTAAAAAATTATTATACAAAGAGGAAAAAAACGCAGAGCCAGCACCATAAGAGAAGATGTCATATATTAGAACAAAAAGAGAAATCTGTGTATGCAGTATATTCAACTATAAATTCAGATTTGATGACCTCTTGAAATGTAAGCCTATTAAACAAAATTCAGACTCAATGCAAGTGTATAGATGGGCCCAATGAATGGCCAAAGTCGATATGATGTTAGAGAACAATTGACACCACAACACTAAGTGACACAAATGAATAATTAGGCCTCCAACTGCGCCACAATGATACTTGCTAAAACCGTTAGTACCCAGGATAAGAACTGATATTGTATATCCAGAACTGATATGTTATTGTGAAAAACATACAGTGGTAATAATGCCAATAATAACAAATAAACCAGACGTATATCAATGCTGTAATACTTGGGTGATAAAGTATGTAGTACTCATATTTGTGAGAACCATATTGAAAAATCCATTTTGAAAACTATAAAGCTTAAAATGGTATACTTAGCCCTCAAAAAACATGCTACAAATCCTGATACACAGAAAAGTATTATTTGTGACCAGCACGATAAAGAGATAACATAGAATGGGGAAAAAATAATTTTACACAAGAGAGGTGTTCCCAATTATCGTGGCTATCCTTGGCCTAAGAGATAGAAAACGTTGTTAAGATTGCGTCCTTACCAATGTAAGATGACATATACATATAAATAAAATTAGAAAAACATATATGGAAAAATATTAATATTCCAAAACACGCTGAATTATGCCAACAACAACTTCATGTCTGGTTCACCAAAAAAGCGTCTACACATTCGGATGTATCAGCTTGTCATCAGCTTTGTGTTGCTGTAAACCAAACGATCAATATCAACCAAAAGTCACTAGTGTCCCCAACGAACAAATCTTGCTTTTTGTGGTTGTCCGAAATTCACCTTATTCTGATGTTCGTCCAGTTACATTAAGCATGGACATTCATAGTTCCCCAATCACTACTGATATCTAAGTAGCGAGAGTTCAACTGAAGCACCCAGTAAAAATAGAATTAGCCAAGCAGTCCGATGTAACCACCTAGTTCCAAAAAACACAGCACCTACCCCGCTTTGGCAAAAATCAAACAGTTAATCACACTTTGTACTAATCCAAAATATACGACAGCCTGAATTGCCTCCAATTATGTTATGATCCTCCAACAGCATAGAGATCTATAATTTGACCCACCAGTTGTTTTGTAAGGTGGAAAAAATGCGACTGAAGCACACAATGATTCAAGCCAACATTTCAAGTTCCCAGACAGTTCAATGTAAGCTCCTGCTTCAATAAAACACTACACCAACCCTTCGTTATATATATTCCAGCGAAATCAAACCTTGAATGTGAGGTCCTGGAAACCATAACTGCTCATATAGACATGTATTGCCTGGGCCTCATAGGAATCCACAAATGCCCCCAAGATAAATAATATGCCAATGTTCCAAGAAGTCACGACTCCTTGCATTAAGCATGGACATTCTTATACTTACTTCCTAAAATACACAAGTCCATTACCAATCCTCCGGGCAGACCTATCATATCTGGAATTGGGTCTTTGACAGAGCCTTTATCTGCCTTTCTTACTCAATATCTCAAACCGCTATTGTGCTTTGTAAGGGCTAGATTGCAGGATACGACCCAATTCCTACAGATTATACAGGATTGTCAACTTGAGCCGGGGTGACTTATGTGCTCATTGGATGTTAAGGCCTTATATACTAGCATTCCACATTGGGCTGGCCTACAGGCCCTTCAATATTGGTTGGATAGGGCTGCTTTATACTCCCCAGGGTTCAATATGCTGCTTATCTGTTTGTCGGAACATGTCCTCAATAAGAATGTCTTTTATTTTCAAGGACAATGCTATTGGCAACTGCAGGGTACGGTGATGGGAGCATCCTTTGCTCCCATTTATGCCGATTTATTCATGGCATTCTTTGAGGAATGCATGATCTATGATCCACTACACAATATCTATCTGGTAGAAATAGATATTTGGCACAGGTACTTGGATGATTGCCGGATGGTGTGGCGGGCAGATGTGAGGTATTTACAGGAATTTATTGAATATCTCAATCAAAATGTATGGGGAATTGAGTTTACGGTAACATACGATCTTCAAAGTATAAATTATTTGATGTTACTTTTACTAGAAACACAGACCATACGTTGAACACTGGATCTTATCGTAAATACCCTCAATACAACACTTTGCTACATGCTTCCAGCATGCACCCAGGCCACACCATCCGCAACATCCCTAAGTCCCAATTTATGTGCATCAAACGCCTGAGTTCGACACAGGGTGATTTAGACCGGGATGGTTTGGATCTCTATCACTGGTTTGCCAACAGGGGTTATAGATATCAAGACATTCTCAATGCCTGGAATTGGACTAATAATATGGAGAGACAAACTTTGTTACAGTATCAATCTAAACTTAGGGATTGTTCTACGAATACCATTCGGTTTGTCACCACCTTTGGCAGAAATTCCAATGCCATCAAGGGTATCATCAATAGACATTGGAACATTCTTATGGCCAATGAATATTTGAGAACAATATTGGATCAACAATGCCATTTCTCCTACAGGAGAGGCAGAACTCTTGGCTCTCTTTTTTCACATTTTAAACATATAGAAAGTGGGGGAGCGATACACCAACAAATGACTATGTCTGGGGATATATTAGTAAGCACATTCCCGTGTGGCCATTGTGGTTCATGCAAACAAATAAATAAGAGTAAGGAATTTAGTAGTTGCAATACCAGTAAAGTGTACCAATGCAGAATATTTGGCAACTGTAGCAGCAGTTGGGTGGTCTATTTGGCAACATGTCGGTGTCAAGCTTTCTATGTAGGCCAAACTTCTAGACCACTAAGAACATGAATCAACAAACATAGATCAGACATTAAAACCAGGAAGGAAACCAATGCCTTATATAGGCATGTTTTGAAATATCCTGAAGCACAGTTTTCTTTTGTAATCATTGATAGAATTCTGGGGGACCGTAGTAATCCCCAGGGATGGCACAGAATACTTACTCACAAGGAACAACATTGGATCATTACATTTGGTGCTTTATTCCCTCCTGGACTGAATGACAATTTGTAAACATGGGGATATAGGTTGGTACAGCTTATTTTCTGTTCATATTAAATGATATATATACCTCATTTACATCATGAATTTCATGAATATTGATTTATAGTAATCTGTATGCCTCTATCTCTCATATTTCTCTACAGTTTTTCTAATGTGTCATATAGGATCCGATGAAGGACAGCCATTGGCATATCGACATACCTGCTTCAATCAGCTGCAGGAACTATATTGGAACATTGGACTAAGCATGGATTTTCCAGTTCGGCTACATCATTATTTGCTAACCACATTTTCTCTGTTGGAACCATCATTGCACTTTTTTTCATGCTTTGGATGTGATTCTTTGGTTATGACAGCATTTATGATATCTGTCTTTAGCATAACTAGATTCTGAGTTATGCTATACTATTTACATTCATGTTTTATAATTCAATATGTTTGGGATAGTTCAGAATATATTTTCTATCTTTTATTTTATTTTTCAATTCCCTATATATATGGTATATTTGTTACATATTGTTAAGTCATGACTGCATTTACTATCATGCATTACTGCAGGTTAAATTTTGTGTTCTTTCTCTTTAATTATTTATTGGTTGCATTCTCCATTTGTCTCTCAGGTGGGGTGTGTCTATAAATGGATTGTATTTTTGGTGAATTGTTCATACACTGAAGAAGGCATTGGTTGCCGAAACCAGTCTGTTTAATAAAAGGTTTATTATTCAGCTATTTACATGTTTTTGATTTAATCCTTCTATTTTTATTACTTCTGGATCGTATATTGCTGGCCTTGTGCTGTTTACTTGATTGGTTTGGCTGTGCATCTACCTACCTGCATAGCATCATGTTGGGTTGTGCTTTCTTAGCTATGCTGTAGGACGGGTCTGGAAGCTATCGATATTCGGTACAGGGGATTCCTCCCCTGAAATTTTTAGCTTTTTTGGAACTATTTGGCTATTCCACCTGTGAGATAAGGATAAAAGTATGTATGCAACCTACGATTGAAGTGCATCTTTGAATTTCTTTGTATTGAAGTTGTGACTTTTTGGAACATTGGTATAGTGCTTATTTTGGTGGCGTATGTGGATTCCTATGTGGCCTACGCAACACATCTCTATACAAGCAGCTGTGGTTTCCAGGACCACACATTCAAGGTTTGATTTGGCCTGAATATCAGAAACGAAGGGTTGGTGCAATGTTTTATTGAAGCAGGAACTTATATTGGACTGTATGGGAACTGAAATGTTGGTTTGAATCATTGTGTGCTTTAGTCACATTTTTTCCACTTTACAAAATAACTGGTGGGTTAATTTACCAATTTCTAAGCTGTTGGATGATCTCAATGTAATAGGAGGCATTTCAGGCTTTCATATATTTTGTATATTTTGGATCAGTACAAAGTGTGATAAACTGTTTGATTTTCACTAAAGTGGGGTTGGTGCTGTGTTTTGTGGATCTAAGTGGTTACATCGGACTGCTTGGCTAATTCTATTGCTTGTTTAAAGCTACTGGGTGCTTCAGTCGATCTCTCACCATTTATATATTGGTACCTGTCGGGGAACCATGAATGTCCATGCTTAATGCAAGGAGTCGTGACTTCTTGGAACAGTGGCATATTATTTATCTTGGGGGCGTTTGTGGATTCCTATGGGGCCCAGGCAATACATGTCTATACAAGCAGTTGTGGTTTACAGGACCTCACATTCAAGGTTTGATTTCGCTTGAATATATATAACGAAGGGTTGGTGTAGTGTTTTATTGAAGCAGGAGCTTACATTGAACTGTCTGGGAACTTGAAATGTTGGTTTGAATCATTGTGTGCTTCAGTCGCATTTTTTCCATCTTACAAAACAACTGGTGGGTCAAATTATAGATCTCTATGCTGTTGGAGGATCATAACATAATTGGAGGCACTTCAGGCTGTCGTATATTTTGGATTAGTACAAAGTGTGATTAACTGTTTGATTTTTGCCAAAGTGGGGTAGGTGCTGTGTTTTTTGGAACTAGGTGGTTACATCGGACTGCTTGGCTAATTCTATTTTTACTGGGTGCTTCAGTTGAACTCTCGCTACTTAGATATCAGTAGTGATCGGGGAACTATGAATGTCCATGCTTAATGTAACTGGAAGAACATCAGATGAAGGTGGATTTCGGACGAGCACAAAAAGCAAGATTTGTTCGTTGGGGACACTAGTGACTTTTGGTTGATATTGATCGTTTGGTTTACAACAACACAAAGCTGATGACAAGTTGATACATCCGAATGTGTAGACTCTTTTTTGGCGAACCAGACATGAAGTTGTTGGTGGCATAATTCAGCTTGTTTTGGAATATTAATATTTTTCCATATATGTTTTTCTAATTTTATTTATATGTATATGTCATCTTACATTGGTAAGGATGCAATCTTAACAACGTTTTGCATCTCTTAGGCCAAAGATAGCCCACGATAATTGGGAACACCTCTCTTGTGCAAAATTATTTTTTTCCCCTTTCTATGTTATCTCTTTATCGTGCTGGTCACAAATAATACTTTTCTGTGTATCAGGATTTGTAGCATGTTTTTGAGGGCTAAGTATACCATTTTAAGCTTTATAGTTTTCAAAATGGATTTTTCAATATGGTTCTCACAAATATGAGTACTATATACTTTATCACTCAAGTATTACAGCATTGATATACGTCTGGTTTATTTGTTATTATTGGCATTATTACCACTGTATGTTTTTCACATCAACATATCAGTTCTCGATATACAATATCAGTTCTTATCCTGAGTACTAATGGTTTTAGCAAGTATCATTGTGGTGCAGTTGGAGGCCTAATTATTCATTTGTGTCACTTAGTGCTGTGATGTCGATTGTTCTCTAACATCATATCAACTTTGGCCATTCATTGGGCCCATCTATACACTTGCATTGAGTCTGATTTTTGTTTAATAGACTTACATTTCAAGAGGTCATCAATACTGAATTTATAGTTGAATATACTGCATACACAGATTTCTCTTTTTGTTCTAATATATGACATCTTCTCTTATGGTGCTGGCTCTGCATTGTTTTCCTCTTTGTATAATAATTTTTTAATTTTTTGATAATTAGCTGGGAATCTTGATGTGCTATTGGGGCTGATACCCATTATCACTATATATTATCATTGAATATTGATTCTCTATTTTGGTATTTTATCTTGGTTTGTGGTCTCTATCTTTTGGTTTATATCATATATCAAGCATGGACCTAGACAGTATCTTAACTGGATTGTGTGCCGATCGGGAGGATATTGAGGTTTTTGGTATCCATGCCTCACCAGGCAGTAATTCCAATGAATCAGGGGAACAATCAGCCATGAATTGTGAATTGGCATTTAATTCCCTTTGCAAGGGTCTTAAAAACCTAAGATCAAACATATGACACTTACGTTTGTTCCGGGCATATTTACATAAAAACATATCCTGTAGGGGTCTCAGAATTCGGCTACAACCATTGGTTGGCAGACAAGAAGACAGATTATCTAATGAATGGTGTGAAGCCTTACAGAAAGGGTCCATGCTCTTTTTCAACATACTGGCCAAATATTATGAACGTATGATTGACATCAATCTTCAGGAAGTCAAAACTATGTGTTTAGACTGCAAAAGATTTGAGTCTCAATCGACATTTCAAGACTCTATTAACAAATTATCACAGGAACTCACAAACCATGATAAAATTACTAAAGATAGAAAAATTAAAAAGTTTAAAAGACATTATATGGACTATCAAAGGGGGCTCCCTTTTGATTCCCAGAGAACAGTTAGATTTATGGGTACTAGTTCTGGTTCTACATCTAATGTTCCCAGCAACAATTTTAATAAAAAAAGACCACGGTCTATTTTGAAAAACAGGGATCAAACAAGTGCCAGTACATCAGGGGAGGATTCCTCATGTACCAATTATGATAGTTCCAGCAATAAGGAGTCACCACATAGGAAAAAATCGAATAGAGTAATCCCTTTAGACATGGTTCCAGGCACAGGGGTGGACGCAAACACAAAAGTGGCAAACATGCCCAATTCCCTCGAGGGGTTGATCCAGAATTTTCTAACCTGAATCAGGGGGTCAACCAAAATGTTTTGAATTTGTCTAAAGAAACATTGTCTGTACAGCATTTACAACTTCTGAATAAAGGTTTAGGTTTTATCCCTGGGTTTTTTTGTAATGAACATAGCACTGTTACTGATGTCATGAACTTTTGTCGTAACCTGAATTTGAAATTATTTTTTGCAGATAGAGACTCTCAAAGAACGGATGAGTTTAGATTTATTAAGTCTGATTTTCAACTACCTATGCACAAACATGTTTCTGTCTTTATGCAAGCAGTCCTTAGGGACCTACATTTAGAACACAGGGAATATGACATAATGAGATCCAATCTTTCAACACAGGAATCGACTGCACTTAATGAGTTAAGGGAGAATCAAAATATTGCCATTCTTCCAGCAGACAAGGGGGGAGCCGTGGTTGTCATGGATATAAGTTAATATCTGAATGAGGGCCAATCTCAACTGTCTGATAAAAGATGCTATATGTACATGGCATATGATCCTACCACTCATTTTAAACAGGAAATAGACAGTTTTTTGAATCTTGCCCTTGAGGAGGGCATCATAACCAAAAATTGTGTTATTCAGTTAACAGTCAAGGATCCTCAGAAACAAATCTTATACTTACTTCCTAAAATACACAAGTCCATTACCAATCCTCCGGGCAGACCTATCGTATCTGGAATTGGGTCTTTGACGGAGCCTTTATCCGCCTTTCTTACTCAATATCTCAAACCACTATTGTGTTGTGTAAGGGCTAGATTGCAGGATACAACCCAATTCCTACAGATTATACAGGATTGTCAACTTGAGCCGGGGTGGCTTATGTGCTCATTGGATGTTAAGGCCTTATATACTAGCATTCCACACTGAGCTGGCCTACAGGCCCTTCAATATTGGTTGGATAGGGCTGCGTTATACTCCCCAGGGTTCAATACGCTGCTTATCTGTTTGAAGGAACATGTCCTCAATAAGAATGTCTTTTATTTTCAAGGACAATGCTATTGGCAACTGCAGGGTACGGCGATGGGAGCATCCTTTGCTCCCATTTATGCCGATTTATTCATGGCATTCTTTGAGGAATGCATGATCTATGATCCACTACACAATATCTATCTGGTAGAAATAGATATTTGGCGCAGGTACTTGGATGATTGCTGGATGGTGTGGCGGGCAGATGTGAGGTATTTACAGGAATTTATTGAATATCTCAATCAAAATGTATGGGGAATTGAGTTTACGGTAACATACGATCTTCAAAGTATAAATTTTTTGGATGTTACTGTTACTAGAAACACAGACCATACATTGAACACTAGATCTTATTGTAAATACCCTCAATACAACACTTTGTTACATGCTTCCAGCATGCACCCAGGCCACACCATCCGCAACATCCCTAAGTCCCAATTTATGCACATCAAATGCCTGAGTTCGACACAGGGTGATTTCGACCGAGATGGTTTGGATCTCTATCACCGGTTTGCCAACAGGGGTTATAGACATCAAGACATTCTCGATGCCTGGAATTGGACTAATAATATGGAGAGACAAACTTTGTTACAGTATCAATCTAAACTTAGGGATTGTTCTACGAATACCATTCGGTTTGTCACCACCTTTGGCAGAAATTCCAATGCCATCAAGAGTATCATCAATAGACATTGGAACATTCTTATGGCCAATGAATATTTGAGAACAATATTGGATCAACAATGCCATTTCTCCTACAGGAGAGGCAGAACTCTTGGCTCTCTTTTTTCACATTTTAAACATATAGAAAGTGGGGGAGCGATACACCAACAAATGATTATGTCTGGGGATATATTAGTAGGCACATTCCCGTGTGGCCATTGTGGTTCATGCAAACAAATAAATAAGAGTAAGGAATTTAGTAGTCGCAATACCAGTAAAGTGTACCAATGCAGAATATTTGGCAACTGTAGCAGCAGTTGGGTGGTCTATTTGGCAACATGTCGGTGTCAAGCTTTCTATGTAGGCCAAACTTCTAGACCACTAAGAACATGAATCAACGAACATAGATCAGACATTAAAACCAGGAAGGAAACCAATGCCTTATATAGGCATGTTTTGAAACATCCTGAAGCACAGTTTTCTTTTGTAATCATTGATAGAATTCTTGGGGACCGTAGTAATCCCCAGGGATGGCACAGAATACTTACTCACAAGGAACAACATTGGATCATTACATTGGGTGCTTTATTCCCTCCTGGACTGAATGACCATTTGTAAACATGGGGATATAGGTTGGTACAGCTTATTTTCTGTTCATATTAAATGATATATATACCTTGTTTACATCATGAATTTCATGAATATTGATTTATAGTAATCTGTATGCCTCTATCTCTCATATTTCTCTACAGTTTTTCTAATGTGTCATATAGGATCTGATGAAGGACAGCCATTGGCATATCGACATACCTGCTTCAATCACAGCTGCAGGAACTATATTGGAACATTGGACTAAGCATGGATTTTCCAATTCTGCTACATCATTATTTGCTAACCACATTGTTTCTGTTGGAACCATCATTGCACTTTTTTTCATGCTTTGGATGTGATTCTTTGGTTATGACAGCATTTATGATATATTTCTTTAGCATAACTAGATTCTGAGTTATGCTATACTATTTACATTCATGTTTTATAATTCAATATGTGGGGGTTAGTTCAGAATATATTTTCTATCTTTTATTTTATTTTTCAATTCCCTATATATATGTTATATTTGTTACATATTGTTAAGTCATGACTGCATTTACTATCATGCATTACTGCAGGTTAAATTTTGTGTTCTTTCTCTTTAATTATTTATTGGTTGCATTCTCCATTTGTCTCTCAGGTGGGGTGTGTCTATAAATGGATTGCATTTTTGGTGAATTGTTCATACACTGAAGAAGGCATTGGTTGCCGAAACCGGTCTGTTTAATAAAAGGTTTATTATTCAGCTATTTACATGTTTTTGATTTAATCCTTCTATTTTTATTACTTCTGGATCGTATATTGCTGGCCTTTTGTTGTTTACTTGATTGGTTTGGCCGTGCATCTACCTACCCGCATAGCATCATGTTGGGCCATACCACAGACAGCCATCAGACCACACAGTGCCATGACCCAGTGTGTGTAGGGTCAGTGTGTGAGTGGCACATATGAGAATCATGTTTATCAGACAGTCCATATAGTGTCATATTAAGCTAGTGTACCATATGTGGCTGTGGCTGTGTTTACATTGGTTGTGGGTATGCACTTTCACACAGGTGTCTGTTTCTCTGTTCTCTGACATGTGTGTAGAGCCTGCTATAATCGCAGGTACATTTGTATTCCCCCATACAAAATGTATTCCAGTGTTATGGCAGTCTGCCTGTAGTTTGCACAGTGCTTTGTGACATGCAAAGCAGCCTAGTGTAATAACCCAGTGTGCTGTTATATCCAGTTATTTGCAAGACATACTGCTGCCAGGACACCATAACTGTTGTTTATTTCTGACAAAGCAGTGGGATTCTGTACAGATGTATGTCACTAACTCCTGGGTAGAATGTGGCCATTGACCCCTGCAAAACCATTCTATTATGTGTCAGGACAGACTGGCATGTGTGAATGCATAATATGTATGGGCATATGTAGTCCAATATTTACATGATATACCCATGTACATGGCTATCAACATCCACATTGGGAGGAGAGGTCCACATGTCTCGCATGAAGGGGATATTTGTACACTACTGGACTGACCACAGAGTGCCAGACTGTCCACATGTATTGGTCATATCTCTGTTGTAATCCACAGGATCATTACTGTGCTTGTAGTGGTACTGTACTATGATGTCCGTAGGATGCCTGTCAGTAGCCAATGGTGCACATGTCAAAAGCAGATGTGACCTCCCACACACAACATGTCTGTTAAGACAACCCTTATTACAGTAGCAACAGTCTACATATATACCTGCAATACATACATGGCATCCCCCCTTGCACTAAGAGGTTGGGACTATTGGTGCTGAGGTAGGACTCCGCTCCGTGTTCTGGACATATAGTGAACGTATATATATATATATATATATATATATATATATATATATATATATATATATATATGCGCATATATATATATATATATATATATATATATATATATATATATATATATATATATATATTTATCCATATATCTATATAGATATATACACATATACATATAGATGGATATATATATATATATATATATATATATATATATATATATATATATATATATATGTATGTATATATATATATATATATATATATATATATATATATATACACACACATACATATAAACACAAATATATACATATACACAGCAATATATGTCTACACATATACAGATATAGATACATATGCACACATACTCATGGATATCTACATATATATCGACAGTAATAGGTATGTCTGAATAGATATGTATGCACATATAGTCATAGATATATATATATATATATATATATATATATCTACATATATATATATATATATATATATATATATATATATATATATTGACATTAATAGGTATATCTGTACACATAGGATGTGCATACATATATATCTTTATATACATATATCTACACACACCCATATATATATATATATATGTATGTATATACAAAGAGATCAACACATGACCATATATATGATGCACTATACAGATGTGTATACAGACATATGTATGAATGTACATGTGTATGTACATGTAGACATATATCAACATATGTATATGTATATGTCCATATTCCTGTCATGTGTAAACATCATGGTTGTATATACCTTCCTAGGTGTATCTCACCATATGTATCTGATATGTGTACATCATGATATAACAACATATGTGATGCAACAGTAATATCAATAACAAGTACTACACAATTGTGGAAGTAAAAGCAATTGTTCAACACTAATCAATATGTGTATTGACAGATATATTGGAAAAACAACAACTGTCTTCACAGTGGTTATGGCATAGTGGTTAAATGTTGTGACTATAGTGTACAGGGTCTTGGGTTCAAGACCTGCAACGGTTGTTTATTTTGCTGCTGGGCAGAACAAGGGCTGTCAGATACAGAGTGGTTAAGTCAGTTTTGAACAGCTTTAAGTGGGTTTGTGCAGGTTTGCTTGAAGCTAAGTGGTGCTAATGTACGGTTAAATGTATGGGTGCTTACACTGTGTGGGTTTCGCTTACCAGTGTGCAAATCTGCTTAGCTGTTATACTGGAACAATGTTGACACCTGCTAAGCATGGCTTAGCCCTGGTAATCAGTTCTCATCACCCAGTCTGATAACACAGCAGGATAATGACATCTGTAATAAGTGTATGTAATGCCATGTACAATACATGTGCCTATGTGCTGTCATTACAGTAGCAATGGGTGTGAGGGTAATTTCTGGGACACACAAGTATATGAGCCCTGTACAGCACTGTTATCCATGTGAATGTGTTACATACAGGGATAGCAACCCTGGGTATGTGCTGTCACACTGGCATGTAGTGTATCATGGTTGTACTACTGTTGACAGTGCTTTCCCAAGCAAGAGTAGAGTGCTAAATGTAGTACTGATAACACGCACATATGCAGGCATAGCTGAACTCTGAGGCCTCCCTGTTGTGATCCTGGTGTGTGAGCTGTGTCACAGTATATATGCGCTACTGGACAATGATCCAGCATGTGGAATGTAACTGTAAACTACTGTCTGTAAAGCACATGTTAGTGAGGGCTTCCAACATGTAGTTATGGCATACATATTGTCAAATGTCTATCTGTCGACACATACATACTACTGCATAGCTACTTGCCAAGCTAATGACTGTCAGCCCCTGTATGGATGTGCAGATGGCAGGTATCCAGCTAGGATATGTACAGGCAACCTATGCTTGATTGACACTAACAAGTCTGCCCAGCTGTGTAATAACTGGCACATATAGGAGACAACACCTTGTATGCACCACATGCCATGGGTACCTCCACTACACTACCACAGTCAACAAAACATGCTTGGGTACAGGTCTCCATCACAGACACTAACCATGTGTTGTAATACATGTTGCATACATGTCAACTGGATCACCTCAGTGGCCATGTGCAGGAGGGACCCAGAGGATTGGCTGAAGCATGTCACTCTCACCCTGAGGGTCACCATAGTGGTGTCTGTTGATAGATTGCCTGCTGGCACCTCATAATTAGCATGATACCACTGTACACACCTCCCCTTCACAACCCATCTCTCCATGGACAATAGCCATTTACACAGCTATGACCACCTGCAGCAATGCACCCCAGTACTGACACATGTGTATGTGTGCATTACTGAGGATAGCACTGTCTGTATGTTAGTACACCTGTAGTTTGGAATTCCATGAGGGCCTTCACAACCACCACAATAACCATTGCCATAGTCAGTTGTGGCTGCTGCTGTATTGGACATTACATGTGCTCTGCTGCACTCCTCTCCCTACCAGCTACATGAGCCTTGCAGTACCAGCACAACAGTGTTGTACAAATGGGCTGATTGGTATGGGATATCCATTGAGATCTGGCAAGTGTGTGTATGTGTGCATGTCTGTATATCTGTAGGGTAAAGCATTCTGAGGCCACATATTCCTATTACAATACGCATTGCCACACAGTAGTACTGATAGTGCTGTTGCTGCCCATAGGTGAGGCATGACAATGCAATGCACTACTATGCATATGGCATGTGCATTAGCTGCATATCCTTGTAGTACCACTGTTGTGATATACAATGGGTTGTATCGCAGTCGTGGGCAATGTGTGATTGTGGGTATGTCAGAATGTCATCATGGGTTCCAGGGAGTACAGTATTCACTGTGGGATGTGGGTGCTGTGTACACTATCATTACACCATGGTACATCTGGTATATGTCCCATGTACCACGTTATGGTGACCACTGTCACCATAAACCATACAGGTAACTGATACCACAATCCAGCTCAGTTATTCGTGTGCTGTGTGCAGTCTACCTGTAACACATTAGATACACGGACAAGTTAGTTAGCAGCGATAGGCCCAGGACTTCGGATGTGTGTCTGCCTGTTATGCATCTGTTAATGTGTATATGATGGTATGTCACACTATGTATTGTCCATATACAACCATTACATCCCCCATTAGCATACTGTACATGTCTGGGGATGTTCTGCATGTAACATGTAACCTTGAACATACCTCATCCTAAACGCTGTGTGGTGTGTGCAATGAAATCCACACAGTTCAGTAGCACTACATACCTAGTTAGGGGTCTAGTCCCAGTGTTGCATGTATGTTGATGGGTCTACATCAGGTTGCAGATTATACGCATCCCAGCAGGTCACCTGTCCATGCGGCACAAGCAATAACTGTTATACAAACCTGTGACATGTGCTCAAGTGTACTCTGGATATGTCACAGCTATGTTGTCACCACAGTGCCATATCCCTTGTGGAATATGACTGCAGACCATCCTCCTGCTGACACATGTACACCTACAACACAAATGGATAACATTATGGAGACCACACTCAACCAGTGTTACTAACAGCTATAATGCATCATTGCTGGATGGCTACACTACCTGACATTTATGCATTAAGCATTACTCCTGACAACATGTTACACTGCAGTACTTTGGTGCACTGTAGTATAGTCACCATGTGCATCAAAACCATATTATCCTGTCCCTGCATTGATTTTAAGGATGACAGGGATGTGGCAAAGGTATCATCATATGCACAGGGTTTGTTGGTTTGCCAGAGGCCGAGGGTGGGCCATACATTTGACACCATGTGTGTGGGTGAGGTGTGTAATGAGTTGAACTGGGCATGGTGATGTGGTGTGTGTAGGTATGGGGTTGCCCTTGGTGTGTTCGTATAGTGTGTGGGTATACATGCACACAGTTCTGCCATGTGGCTGCCCTATACAGGTGTTTATGGACAGCTGCAGACCATACCTGGCAGGGTATGCAGTTCACCACCTCTGGCCATGGACATGTGGACTGTGGCTGCCAGGGGTTCCATGGGCACATCCAGGTACAGGCCTCAATGTGCTACTCTCCCCGATGATGACAGATGTCCGCTGGAACCAGGTCCCTCCTGGGACTGGCCAAGACCACATGCTCATGGCCAGCTGTGGTGTAGTGTGGACAGCACACCCCTGAAGTGCTGGGGCTAGTACTGCCACTATGGGTGTGTCTTGGTGTCTTAGCACATCCACGTTGACTGCCAGCTGTTGGTGTTGCTGGCCTACATCCACGTGGCCATCGCTGCACTCCCACCACATATTCAAGCATGGACAAACCACGATCGATGAGACCCATCATCTCACCAAACCATCTATCCATGACCTCGGTATGAGCACGGAAGGCACCAGATAGTTCATGGAAGTTGTCGCTTGCAGATGTGAGAGCAGCTCTCTGCAGTCTCATGCCCTCCCTGGTGTACAGTTCCATATGTGCCTGCACCCCCATGACAGCCTGAAACATGCACCTGGTGGTACCAGTTGTGGCACGTCTGCCAGGGGCATGATGACCAGCAGCCCTACCACGAGCACCCTGGGACATCTGACTATGTGGTGCCCTGCCGGACATCTGGCTATGCCTGCTGTGACCAGATACTGTAGGCATGGTTACCACACTCTCCTGTGCACTGCCACCAACCGCCAGCTATCCCTCCACTATGACCACTGGTGGTGGGGTATGTATAGACACTGAAACTGTGTGCGGGGTTGGATTGGTTAAGAGGGGGATTTTAAATGATGCTGTGTCAGCCCCTGACAACTCTACCTGTGCCTCAACAGTACTATCATCATCTTCGGTGTCTGTATGGACACCAAAATAAGATTGCATGCAGGAGGGACCCTGACCCACCTCGCCACCTGTGGGGGAAAACAAAAAATGCTCTTTATGACCTGTACAGCATTGCATAGCAGTACACACATTTCGACACACACACACACACACACACACACACACACACACACACACACACACACACACACACACACACACACACACACACATTCCACCTTAATACCTACCTGTTCATGAATTTACAGACAGTCCCACTTTTATTCCCATAAGTTCCCCATCCTGTATCACACTTGGTAACATACACTCATTAATGTATCATTCTTCTAAATGCATAGACAAGTGATCACAACACAAGACCTGTTACTCCATTACCTCCTTGACATGAGTGGAGTGGTTTTACATGGCCTCACTGCTGTCATTCAGTGTTCACCCTGTGTATGTCTGGACATCGTGAGCATGGTCCCTGTATGTGAGGAGCTACTACTTTCACTCCATAATGTCACGCACTGGAGTGTCATATGTAAGTATTGCTCAGTACATGCCAGATATGCTGCTCAATCGACCTATCATGTGACAACTGTATTATATGGGTACACTCCCTGGTGTTGTCTAGTAATTCCCCAATGCATCTGTAGTGCTGCATACATGAGTTCTTGGTCACCTTTCTGTTGAATGTGATATTAAGGGTATACCTGGTTTCTACTTTCCCTCCCAATGTATGTTCTATACTACAGACCTTATTAGACTATCAGCTGTCCTGTGATTACATATCAGACAAGTATTCCTGGTGTGTCATGTGTCAGTCCATGCCCATGTACTGCACGATCCCAAAGGGAAGTACTGCTGTATGAACAACCCCTCAATCACACATGTGCATACATGAACACCCACACAAAACACACACACATGCACACACACACCCTACATGCATTAACCTCCCTCCACTTCACCAGAGTGACTCTACAGACAAAATAACCACCGACACACACACACACACACACACACACACACACACACACACACACACACACACACACACACACACACACACACACACACACACACACACACACATACAGGAGAAGTTGCACAATGATAGTACACACAGCCCTCCTATTACCCATCTGTCAACATGCATAACATATGGTACACAACAGCATGCAGTGCAGCTATAATCAATCCATGCTAGCAACAGTATACACATGTGTGATGCATGGGCTTTGTTAGTAGGCAATGCCTCTTCCCCTGGATACCACTGCACCCATGTACACAGTATTGCTGTGCACCTCTTCTGCACCCTGACATGTACTGTGCACCAAATCTCACAGGTGTACAACCCATTTCTGAATGTGTAGTACTGTGTCAGTTACATTAGCTCTAATGCTCACAGCTCCTATGTTTTTCAGCAACACATACCTGGGATGATATGTGGACAGATGTCATTTGTGAATGCCTGATGTCTGGTTTACAGATCTCAACATCAGCGGACCATGTATGACCAATCCATTACTATTACACTGACAACCATCAGACCATACCATGGCTATGGGAAGTGTACACACCCTTATTGATATGACGCACCCTTCCTTGATCTGCCATGGGACCACATCACTGCATATATTAACAGTACATGAGTCCAATATGTGACATATGTCCTGCACATTTACATGCAGTGTTTACGAAATGTGTTAGGTGTGTGGATGCTGACCATGATGCATATGTGTGCCCACCCTTATCATGACGGTTTGTTGCACCTATTGTTATGTCTACTACAACAGTTACTATTCTTGGCAGGGGTATACTAGCATGGGCCATCTACATTTGCCAGTGTATGGTCAATCTGCCCTACACATGTCCCCAAAATCTGCATGATTGCAAGGTCTACTCATGTGCACATCCCTTGGTGTTCACACACTGTTGTCACGATTGCTGTGGAGGTAGGCTTACATCTACCACAGTTCCTGAACCTGACTGTATGCAGATACAACCATTCATAGCATTCTTGGGATCCCTGCTGCAGTGCACTGGTGTGTCATGCTGACACCCCCTCCCCACCTTTAGCCTTTTTTGCAGATGCTTGTCAAGTATGGCTTACACGTGTGTCAGTTTGCTGTGTCCCATACACTGAACACCACGTGTTACAACCTAGTCCCAGCTAATAATGTGGACCACAGTAATACGTACTGCCATAGTGTACATCTGTAACTGTTGCTATTGTAATACTGGTATATACACTGTTGTTGCACTGTGGACATTACAAAGGAGGTCAGAATAATGATGCCGGACCTACTCACTAATGCAGTTATGCAGTCCGACATCATTGACCCTGTGGACTAGGTCATTCCACAAGGCGGTCTGCTCCTGTTGTTCAGGAGCAGCCTGGCCAAACAGGACAGGGTAGTGCTGGATGAGATAATTCAGCACTATATCATTTTTAGCTGCTGAATAAGCAGGTAGGCATCCATGTGACATCTTGCCTGAACGACATAAAGATGGAAACAGGTCTAAGCAACTCATACAGCAAGGCTACCTTAGTTCTTAATACACATCTGTCACCCCCACCATCATATCAGCAACAACAAACTGTACACACAACTCAATATGTATGGCTACAGCTTACCTACCAGTGGGACATATATTGTATTATACCATACTTTGTGCTATGTGTTTGTAGCCATGTTCCCTGTGTGGACACTATCATTGCTGGCCTGTTATGGACTATTCACCTGCATGCCATTGTTAGGGCCACTATGGTTCCATATATGCATGTGGTATGCTTGCTATGTGATTGCTGCACATCTGACATTCTGTGTTATTGGGGATATCTATGCATGATGTTGGACATGTTCCGGGATTGTGTAGACTATAACTACCCACATATGTTCTATAACAGTGACACAATAGCATGTGTAGGGAATATTTGCCAGCAGAACCACCTCTCCAAACTCATTCTGGCCATGTTACCAGGCCACATCATGTGTGGGACCCACCCTGGGGCATCCTCATGTACTGGTCCAGCACTACCTTCAGATGGCACAACTCAGGGGATGTTGCCCCCCCGGGGGCACACACAGACATGATCCTGTCCCCTGAGGTCAGTTCCAGGGTCTGCTCCATAGCAGGCTTCACAGACACATGTGGGATGTGCTACATAACCTTGAGGCACCCAGTACTCATTCACAGGGTCCAGATGCTCCTCCTGCTCAGCCTCCAGGCCAGGCACCTTCAGGGCCATGGACTGCTGTTGTAAGTAGCAATGGGTGGGAGGCTTGTTTCCATTATTTCCAATTTGGGGTCCATGGGGCTTCAACATCGCAGACCACACACACCATCCAGGGTGTTTACCCACCACATGTGTCATATACCACCCCTGTAGGCTGTTCTCTATATCTACCAACCCATAAAACTCCCACAAATATACCTGCCTTACTTCCCCATATTCTCATTCCCTACTGCACAGACAAGGGCAATGTGGTCCCAACACGGGGTTCACATGTGACATACCGGTCCATGTTGCACACACTTACAGCTGTATATATTTGTGTGTATTGCTATGTGTGCTGCTCCCTAGCACATAACATGCATCACTGTGGTGGTAATATAGGGGACATGTATTTACATACATATTATGTGCGTGTGTGTGTGTTTGTGTATATGTAGACATGTGCATATAGATATATGTCTTTATATGTGTAGATATATATATGATGTATATATGTGTTTATATATGTGTCTACATATGGGTATCTGTATATCTGTGGACATAAACATATAGATATATATATATATATATATATATATATATATATATATATATATATATATATATATATATATATATATGTGTGTGTGTGTGTGTGTGTGTGTGTGTGTGTGTGTGTGTGTGTGTACATATACATGCCTATATATGGGATACATTCAGACATCAGGTCCACAATCTCAAAACTCTTTCCTGCACAGCTGCACTGTTCTGCCTTGGTGCCACATATGGACACAGCCTAACATTAAGGGGGTATATATAGGACCAGATAGCAGGTAACCCTATTACACACCTATGGCATTTCAGCATGCTACAATACATATTAACCTGTGTGTCCTGCAAATGGTGGGCTGTGGAACCCACATGTCCATCATTACAGCATTACTTCCACCACCAGCTATTGGTCACAGTAATATACATCCCTTCCATTACACACCACACACTATAATGGCATACATCTTGTCAAATTGGTGCTTCTCTACACATCTGATGGGTATGGCCCACTACCCACAGGGACAGACTCTAATGTCCATAGCAGTTGTTCAGTTGATGATCATTACAACAGCAACACCCGATGGCACATGCATATCATTCCACATCATCTACCACAGTATTATGGACCAGATACTACAGTCAATTACATGCACTCACATACCTGTTGTGGGTATGAGGTCTGTTGTGGATAGTATCTTTGTAGGAGGTAATTATTTATCACTCCTTAGCCTGCTGGTGTTGTTGCAGTTCAGGAGCTGTTGTATGTTTTCTGCTTGTTGTCTCTCTCTCTCTCTCTCTCTCTCTCTCTCTCTCTCGTAAACAGATTATGCTGCCTGGGATAGATTGCAGCATGTTTTTTGTGGGTGATGCACATAATCAGGTGATGGCCTCTGCACCAATCAGTGCCCTCCACTTGCTACCTGCATGCAGCCAGCTGTGTAGTACTTCCAATTATCACTATCATGGCAACCCACTACTATAAATCCCTACATCATGTGGGCGTGGTCCCTTTACCTTTCCTGTATAGTTGACATCCTTCCTGTGTGTGGACAGCAGTGTTACAGACAGCAGGTAGCAATACCTCTTACAAGAGGACTTGCACACACAGGCCAGCTACATATTTGTATGATGTTCCAGAACTACAAACAGAGAGTGTGAGTACTGTTGTTGTATGCATTGTATAGCACCAGTGTTACAGGGTTTGTGCGTACATACTAGTTTGACACAGTCTGCATAGCTCTCAACTGTGTGCCTATCCACTTGATGGCCAGAGGTGTGCGTGTTATGTTTTGCTTGTCCACCACACAGGTCTTGTGTCAGATATATCATTGGCTGTGTGTGTGTGTGTGTGTGTGTGTGTGTGTGTGTGTGTGTGTGTGTGTGTGTGTGTGTGTGTGTGTGTGTGTGTGTGTGTGTGTGTTGAGTGCTCTCAGTACATGGCTATATCCATTTGTGTTTCTGACTTCATATTCCTGACTAAGGGTATGTTGCAGGTTATCATGTAACACCAGTGACTTGCTTAGTGTATGACAACACTATTTCACATATGTGCCTGTGTTCCAGCTTCTCTCCTCCACCTACATACCAGGCTTTGTCCATATGACATGCTGTCAGGGGCTGTTATGCAGTGGCATGTGAGTATGTCATGCTGCCATTCCTGTCATCATCCCACTGCTGTTGTGGCCCCTACACATATAGTGGGGTTGGGTCCATATATGTGTGGGCTTCATCTGCACAATACATGTGTGCCCTTATGCAGTCCAGAGGCCAGTGTATGTAACAGTGGTATATGGCACTGTATGTCAGTCTATGGGGGGTGCACCATAACTAACCTAGGCTGTTACAACATGTGGGTGCATCAAGGGTAAGCTGCCTTAAGGTATCTGGATGTACATTACCATACAATTCACCTTTGGTAAATTTAGGCCTACTGCTTCCTGCCATAGAGACTGCTCTGTTTGACAGTGTGATTGTGATGGTTTCAGTTATGCCTTGTTAGGTAACAGATACATCCCATTATATCAACTGAGGACTTTACCCCCTGGGGATTGTGTACAGAGTGTAGATAGAGACTGCTGGACTATACATCTGCATTACTTACTGTTGATTGATTGTTATCCTGTGGCCCAGTCTGTCTTTACTGTTGTACTACTTGAAGTCCTTGGCCTGGACAGCAACATATGTAAAGCTTTCCAGAATACTGTATTAATTTATCTATTTTACAGTTTCATTAGTCTGTTTATATGTACTTCAGAGTCTAAACAGCTATATGACATGGCATGTACAACTGTAATAGTACACAAATCAAGCTTTTTTGTGTATGCAAACCTGTGTGCGGTGTTATATCCTTTGACCTCTCTATGGGTATATGTTGCAGGCAACAATTGTTATTTGAATGGCTGACTCATACAGTGTCCAGTTGGTAAGGTGGCAACTGTAGGCATACTGGCTGTTCCGTATGGTGTGCACTCTCTACATATGTATCTTCCCATACATATCTCTGTGTGTGTATGTGTAGTTACACACATATATATATATATATATATATATATATATATATACATATATAAAAATATATATATATATATATATATATATATATATATATATATAGATATATATATATATATGTGTGTGTGTGCGTATCTGTATATATGTGTCTGTGTATATGTATCTTAGGAATGTTTATTGCTTCCACATTGTACATTCCTTATGGTAGCCACACTGTACTGCATGATATGTTATTGATACCAGCCTGACATCATACAGGTGTGATGGATTACTGTTAACATTTTGTGCCCATGTTGTGTCAGGTCATGGTTATGGGAGTTGCAACAGTTGGTATCGTATTGCAGGGCAGACCTGTTTGGCTGTGGGTGGGGGATATCAATACATACAAGACATATGTTGCTTGGGCCTCCTCACCCCCATTTACGGTGCATGTGGTCATATATGTATTTGTTATGTTCTGTTTTATATCTATGGATATATATCTGTATAGATATATATATATATATATATATATATATATATATATATATATATATATATATGTATATATATATATATATATATATATATATATATATATGTGTGTGTGTGTGTGTGTGTGTGTGTGTGTGTGTGTGTGTGTATATATATATATATATATATATATATATATATATATATATATATATATATATCTATATATATACATATATATAGACTATATATATGTAGACATATAAATGGATGTATGCATATGTGTATATAGATATATAGATATGTATATATCTATTTAGATATACATATATGTACACACAGACACACATACATCTACATGTATAAATAAATTTCCTGTACTGTTGAATGACTGTGCTGGATGATATGTTTGTGAAAACATCAATGTTAAGTGTATCTAACATGGCTTAGTGGTAGATCACTTTGGCTATGATGTGCAGCATCCTGGGTTTGAGGCTGTTTAATTTGTTGCTGGGCAGAAAATGGGCCATTGGATACAGAGTGATTAAGGCAGTTGTAAGTGGGTTTGCATGGAGGTAAGCACTGCTAACTTCTGGTTACAGTTTCTTATACTGATTTAACTTCTCAGTTGCTTAACCCGTGTAAGCATTGCTTACCCTTGTGCAAACAAGGTTAAGCACACTTACTGCTGCTTAAAAGTGCTTACTCCCACTTACCCCCATGCTAATTTCTTTAAAAGAAAAGAAAAAAGGGTTGATAAGAAATTGGTGAAAAAGGGGCACAAAGAGAGAAAGACAGTAGGGAAAATAGCTAGGGATGTGCAGGAAGGGTGTAGGGAAGGTCCATAGCTGCCCATTTCTTCTACAGCAACAGCTGTGCATATACACTGAATTTGGGGATAGATTTGGACACTCAAACCCCTGCGAGAGGGGTGAGGACAACAATAATATGTTTTGAAGCCAATTAGACCAGATTGAATGTGTCCAGTGGGCATGTGTGCAAAATGGACAGCTGTGTATAGGGCGAGATTTTTTTTGGGGTACCGATTCACATTTTTGTTAAGGTGAGAGTGGGATGTTGGGGAGGGATAGTAGATATATTTGGGGAGGTAGATTGGGTAGGGTAACAGACAAGGAAAAACAAGATGCATACAGAGGCGGTATATGACACATGTGGGGGGGGTAAAAACCTTGATGGGGAGGGGTGTTGTGAAATCAGAAGACCATGAGCCTCCTAGTGGAAACAGTGGGACTGATGTCCCCAACCATTGGCAGTCACCACTGCACCTTCATAGCCCCAAACGTGGCTGTGCTGGTTGCTGAGTTGGAGAGCCAGGCCGACCCTCTAGTCACAACACGTGGCCCTCGAACTGGTGTAGCAGATCTCCAAACTGCTGGTTGAGCTCATTATGCACTACGACTCAGACCTGGAGACGGGTGACAGGTTCCTGTCCGTGCCCGCTCCAGGTGGGGGAGCAAGCCACATCCCCTGAGGCGATTCCACCCGAAGGTGGTGCAGCACCAGTGGATGAGGAGGTCCCAGGTTGTGCCCCAGACATGCTGGTGTCCAGTGCCATGGCCAGCTGAGGTAGGACAGATGGGTCCGCTGTGACCCGCATTCCCATATGTGCTATGGTGTTTATGCTTTATCAACATATGTGGGTTAGTAATAGTCAACACATTCCAGATTAGGTATAACAGCATGCATATATATTCCCATTAACCCAGACACCAGATATGGAACAGTTGCATAGCAAACAGAACACATGCATATAAGGGACCACAGTGGTAATTACAACAGCATGCAGGTACAGTGATGGCGCCATTCCACCAGTGTGAGAATATTTCAACATAGCACATACATAGAAACAGATTTAAATAATTATCGAACAATAGGACATATGTCCCAACATTACAGTTAAGTCAGCACATACCAATTGAGTTGGGTATTTAGTTTATTGCTGCAGATATGGTGGGGGGGAGATGTCAATTAACAGCTAGTATATTCCTGTAGTTTGCATTACTTTCCCAGTCCGTGCTGCTATCTGTACCTTACAAGTATTAGTACACTACCCTGTTGCCTTACTTTGGACAGTGGTATGGCTGTTGACAACTATATACATGAACTGGTTTTACCTGCAGTATACACCTCTTACCTGGTATACCTGTGGAGGAGTTGTTTGTTAACACTAACTGTTTCTACACATACTCCCAGATTCCAGGTTGATGTTATGCACATACCTGTCCATCTCTTTTTGCACAGACTCTGGGCATGTCTTGACCACATGCAGGTGAACCGGGACATATTTAGACTATTGCCTTCTTAAACCATTAGTGACTTACAACACTCTTATACAGGATTTTCTAGACAGTTATATTATGTAGCATAGTCTGGGTGACAGTGATGAGTGATACCTTATTATTCAGAGCAACTGCAACACTCACAATGCCATTCAATACCAGAGTAAACAGTACCAGTACAGGGTATCAATCTTTTATTTCTAGGCACAGTGTTCATATTTGATGGACCTGTGGGAGCAATGTTTGTTAGCACTTCCTGAATGTTGCCACACAAATTACCAGATTCCACATTAGTATTATACACATACATCTCACTCTTTTACTGTTCACACTGTGGTCACAGCTTGACAACATGGGGATGTAGATGGGACATACTTGGCTTATTACTCTCATAACATTTTGGGGAGTTGCTAGAGTGTTTGTTTTTTTCTTATAGATGTGTGACAATCAGTTGTATTTCTTGTTTGCTGCCTAAATGTCTGGGATCATCCCACTGATTTCCCAAGGGGACAGGGTGACAGGCACCAGATATGGACTGATACACTGGACATTCTGGACATATCTGTACAGTTGTGGGGTATGATTCTGTATGCAGCCTACTACCACTCCCAGGATTTGGACCATGGCTGTGTCTGCTAAAAATAAAACACTGTCCATCACAGTTGTGTGTGCTATATAGATATTGCTGTATATCACTTATCTGATTTCTGTCTATAATTCTCCTGTGGTTTTACATTCTGACTTTGTATTACAACATTTGTATACAGGATTTCCTGGACAGTTATATTATGTAGCACAGTGTGGGTGACAGTGATGAGTAATACCTTATTATTCAGAGCAACTGCAACACTCACAATGCTATTCAATACCAGAGTAAACAGTACCAGTACAGGGTATCAATCTTTTATTTCTAGGCACAGTGTTCATATCTGATGGACCTGTGGGAGCAATGTTTGTTAGCGCTACCTGAATGTTGCCACACACATTAACAGATTCCACATTAGCATTCTGCGCATACATCTCACTCTGTTACTGTACACACTGTGGTCACAGCTTGACAACATGGGCGTGTGGATGGGACATACTTGGCTTATTACTCTCATTACATTTTGGGGAGTTGATAGAGTGATAGTTTTTTTTTTATAGATTTGTGACCATCAGTTGTATTTCTTGTTTGCTGCCTACATGTCTGGGATAATCCCACTGATATCCCAGGGGGACAGGCAGCAGATATGGGCTGATTTACTGGACATATCTGTACAGTTGCGGGGTATGTTTCTGTATGCAGCCTACTACCACTCCCAGGATTCGAACCATTGCTGTGTGTGCTAAACATACAGCAATTCACGTTTCAGTTGCATGTGCTATTTGGATTTTGTTGTCTGTCTTTTCACTGTTTTCTGTTTATGTCTCTCTCTGTTGTACTATATGACCTCTTAGGATTACACCAGTCATATGCAGACATTCCTACACATTTTATTTATGTTGCACAGTGTGAGCAACAGTGCTTAATACAACAGTACTATTAAGTGATTGCAAATCTGCATTACCATATGATACCAGAGGAAACACATGCAGTCCAGCAGTTAGACCTTTATTGTCAGGCTACTATGCCTTTATTTATATCCAACCTATATGAGACTCTTCCTGCCATAGTCTCTGGTGTACGTAGTACATACCTTAAACAATACAGGTTTTATACAGGCAATTAACTTACTACTACTTTTAGATTTATTTCCTATGACAGTACATGCAAGAGTATTACTAACCTGCCTAGCGTCGCAACCACTCCAAGTGACATCCATGGGCCTCATGGTTTGCAGCCTGCTCACTTGCCACTGTGAAGGACATAAGAGGAATATTTAGCCATACCTATCAATAATATGCATGAGCTGGCAATTATTAACCAGGTAGTGGAGTGATACTTACACATGACTGGAACCTCCCCTGTCCTCCTAGCCTCTTGTATCCATTGATCCAAGAGATCCCCCTTTCGCCGCTTTAGGTCAGCATAGTGATGCCTGACCTGCTCACCAGTTCAGGGTATGCCAGTAGCAATGGTGAGGTCACGGGCAAGATGGTCCTAGGCTTCCAATTTATATTGGGAACCCTATTACTGGCCTTGCAGCCGTTTCTGGTCATGGTCCTTCACAAGGAGTCCTGCCATGACTCTGGACTCCTGGATTCCCCAGCGCTGTGCCCAAAAGTGCACACCCTCTCCCATTCCAGACACAGTGCCTACAAGGGTAAGCTACAACCAGTTATGGGATGTATTCCTGCCTGTTGGGTTTATATAAGGCTGATTTCCCACACTTTGCCATGACTGGATGGTTTTGAAAAGGTTAAGCTATGGGCAAACCTGCTTACCTAAGGTTGGCATTGTTTAAAGGGGTATACCGATGGGCAAATTGAGTTATCTGGCCTACACATTGCTTACACATATTAAACTGGGCTGTGCAATGCTTAGCATTGCTTAATATATAATTTGCATTAAATTTGCTTTTTGGCATTGATTTAGTATGCATTACATATTATATATGTGTTTGGTATACATGATTCATGTGCATGCACACTTCATGGTGTCCTTGTGTTTATTAGAGGATTTCAACACTTTATTACAATGACACCTCACATCTGGGCTTACTGCAGTACTCCATTTCACATATTTATGTTATGTAGTAGGTTATACAACATAAGACGGTATATATATTCCTTTCACATGTTCAGTTTGATTTTCCTATAGTGAGGATTTGTTTGGTGATACCTCAATTTTATTTACTGCTGTGATGGCTCAGTGGTTAAGTACTGTAAGTGTAGTATACAGGGTCCTGGGTTCAAGACCTGCAAAGGCTACTTATTTTGTTTCTGGCCAGAACAGCAGATGATGCTTACAAATTGATTAAGACACTTTTAAGCAATTGTAAGTGGGTTTGCACCAAGCTAAGCAATGCTAATCTCTGGTTAAATATGCTTACAGAGTGTTAGCTTCAATATTGCTTAACCTGTGTACACATTGCTTACCCCAGCACAAATGGGCGTAAACTCACTTACTACTGCTTAAATATGTTTAGTCCCACTTACTACAGCTTACATATGCTTATTCTTGCTTACTAGTGCTTATACCCACTTACCATCGCACTAATTTAGATGGTAATGTGTAATGGTTCTTGGGAAGGTGGTGGATTTGGAAATTGTATGGAGTTATCATTCATTACACATTTCACCTTCCATTTGTATCCCTGATTCCTGTGCACATATACTGTATGGGGCACATGTGGTTATCTGTGAACTTTGTAACATTATGACAATGGCACCTCACATCTGCATTTAATGCAGCAGTCCAGTCCAGTTCACAAATATAGGTTATTTAGTAGGTTATGCAACTAAAAATATTGGTCATAAAGTGATTTGACATGGAAAATGAAATGTATTGGAGTGGAACTTGAACCGGGAATGACTGTTCGTAAGGCGAATGCACTGCCCACTACACTATTGCTATACTGCTTCATTTGCATATATCTTGCTTTTTATCCTCCTGTGACATTTAAGCTGCATTACCCGTAGCTAAGCGATGGGTAAACCCGCGCACCTATGGTTAAATTTAATCTGTTTCATTAAAAAAAAAAATCTTTCTATTTGTTGTTTTAACTATTGCTCTTGTAAACATGGGGGATGTTCCTGGGGGTATGCCAACACCTATGAGCGGTCTCACTCATTCTTTTATTACTACTCTGCTATTCTTCATTGCAGGAGCATGTATATTCTGAGAGCTCTGCTCTCAGACATGCCCCCTGCACTCTTACACGCTCCATGTAAGATTCGGAGCTCAAGCAGTGAGCCTTCATAAATATGCATGGCACACTGCCGTCCTGCTCCTAAATGGCCATTTCTGTGCAGGACTAAGCTAGTCCTGCACTGAAGGCTAGTGAATCTTGGGGATTGTGTTGATGTTAATATTTCTTAAATAGGAGTTTTTGTTGGTGAGAACATACTATTTTGCCTAATATATGAATGTTATGGAAGGTGTTATACTACAAAGGTGTTTAATTAGCCTTTTTTTAATATGGAATGGCAGTTTAGATGATTGCAATGAATTTATTAAGTTTATGAAGTTCTTCTTTTGCATTTTATTTTATGAGATTTTGATACTTCAATTAATTTTGTGGATTCTAGTAGTTAGATTAGTGCAGAAAATTGAAGTTTTAGTGGTAATGTTTTTACAAAATCAACCACTGGGAATGAGTATCTGCACTTTAAAATTATTCATCCAAATGTTATGAAGAAGAATATGTCAAAAGGGCAAATGACCAGAGCCTCTAGACATATAACTGATGATACTAGGCTTTTGGAGGAAACAAATTTTATAATAAAAATTTTCCATGGTAGGGCCTGCATGTTAGTTAATATGAATAATACAGCAGTGAAATAAGGATGAAAGTAAGGATGAAGAGCTATATGAAATATTTCATATTTTAGTTGTTGACACTCCTGTTAAGATAACATGCAATTATAAAAGAAGAGGTATAGTAATATAAATAAGAAAATAACTTTCTTATCAGGCTCTTTAACATCAAAAAAGTTTTGAAAAGGAATTTGAATATTAATGTCTGGGAAACTGTAGCACAAGACAGTTAAACCAGGCAAGTACCCAGATGCAGAAATTAGCACTTTCATTCTTTAATCTGTTATAGAACTTCTTCAGAATCAAGAATAAAGTATAAACTCAACATTACACTTTTAAATATGGTATCAAATACATCACATGGACTGACTATCCAATAAGTAAATTGCAAAAAGTGGGTGTGCCCCCTGACATCATTGTAACATATAAATGATCAGTACCTTAAAAAAACAGATGCATCAAATAAAAAGACCTCACAAATTTGTGAAATCTTACTTAAATCTATTATAATTTTAGCATTTAAAAAATAATAATGGTTTTGTTGAGTCCTGGTGTCTGAACAACTGCAAGTTTTATCTGTTTCAATTTGCTTATTGGCATCACCCATTTTTTTTCAATTTGCTTATTGGTTAGTCAGTCCATGTGAACTATTTGATACCACATTTAAAAGTGTAATGTTGAGTTTATACTTTATTCTTGTTTCAGAAGAGCTTGTATAACAGATTAAAGAACAAAAGTGCTAATTTCTGTGCCTGGGTCCTTGCCTGGTTTAACTTCCTCATACTCCACTTTTTGAAGTGTTGTTGTGTATATCAGTTTCCTTGGTTTCTCCAATACTGCTGAGAAATTCAAAGTTATTTTCTAGGCCTTCCTTGAAAAATATATCTGAACACTTAAATGCATTGATAATTGGCCCCTATACAGATAAGAGTAATGGAACATATAAATGAGGGGTGTGCAACATTTGTAGATTTATTTAGAACAGATCCTCCATTTATATTCCAGGTATACATAAGTTTATGAGGGCCAAAGTACATTATACATATTATTCAAAGGGGTTAATTTATATTGCCTTTTGTTCCATCTGTGACAGGTTTTACATTGATATGACCACTACAATTGTAGCTAAGATAATTAGTAAACATGTTTCTGCAATGAACTCAAAGGATATAAGCGATGCACTTTATAGGCATTCCCTATAGTGTGAAGAGTTTAAAAAAGTTTTACTTTTATGATTTGGATCACATGCTGGAAGATCAGAGGGGTGGTGATTATTTAAAACTGAATAGAAAAAAGAGAGACTAGATGACATAAATACTGCAGCTTTTTATTTTGACTTTTTTTTAAATTGTGCAAAATGGTTTCAACCCTGCAAAGTCTACTGACTATAGTTAAAGCTTTGCAATGTGCTCTCTCATGTCTTTGACCATTTACAGACATCGCCCAGGTGAAATTTAATGCATTTTACAAGATACATAGTAGGCAATCACAAGAAACACAGAAGTATTAGAGACTGATCTAGAAAGAATGGTGAGAACAATCATAGACATTTCAAGCAAACAGACGTGTAATAAAAATCTGCATGAGGACCTATGAACAGAGGCCAAAGTAGCTCCAATTGCAGAAAAGGTCAAAGAGAACAGATTACAGTGGTTTGGACCCACATGCAGAAAAACAGAAGTCAATCTGGTGAAGATGATTTGGGACAGACAGGAAGAAGGCAAGAAGAAATAAGGGCATCTAGCAAAGAGGTGGATGGTTCATAGGTTAGTACTAAGTTAACTGCCCTTGTGAGCCATTTTAAGCTTAGCCAATTATCCCTTGTGAGACTCAAACCATGCACCTTGTGTTTGTAAAGCAAACACCTTAACCATTATGCCACCCTCCCAACCAATGTTATAGAATACATAATTTTGACAATAAGTGAAGAGTGAATTTAGTATCTTCAGAGTTGTACAGTGAAAGTGCAGAGGAATTTGTATGCTACAGTATGAACAATAGCATGGAGATGCCTTTCTTGTGATGTCCTTGGATTAGTTTGGAGCATTTGCTACACTGAAGTTGTTTCAAGATATGTATGAGAAGGAGGTTTTATTTCATTATTTTAGCAATTATTTGTTTCTTTTCGCCTTCATTTCACACATAGTATCCATATTATACATTTCCATTTCCCCCTCCACGTTTTAGTGTATACTCTTGAAAGCTCACTCATTCTATCTAAATCAAGTTCTTCATTTTGTCTTAAATCAACTTCACTTAATAATCTGCCTTGGACCTTACAGTTTTAATTCATCCCTTTTATTTTCTATCAGTGAATCTTGAAGTTACTAAACCCTTGTACTGGCAGTTTCAGTCCTTCCAAATCTTGTCTCCTTGATTTGTAGTAAAATATAAATGCATTATATATGGCAGACTCTTTGCTGTATACTTAAAGCTTGTTTTTCAAGACAGAAATTGTGTCTCTATTGCCTACCAAAATGTTTCAAGTTGTGAATACCTTAATTACTTGATTGCCTGTTTTTGCTTCAAAACATCAGCCAGTAGATTTTTTTTTTCATAAGTCTACTCACAGATTAATATAATGCCAATATCACAATTCTGATTTTTTCAATATTCTGACAAGTTTAAAGGTGCTAAAGTTTTCAGTGATTATATTTCAAGTCAAAAACAAACTAAAAGTTGCAGAATAAATGATTACTAGGTGATGTTTTTGACAACATGACTAACTTCTTTAGAAATATAATCAGTTTATCCTAAGTGATAAATGATTTCTAGAAATAGATAAAAATAAATAAATATAAAAGTGATGTAATTTTTGATTGCATGCAGCCGTAATACAGTGAAATACATGTTTCTGAAGTTTAGAAAGGGACTAGTCCACAATTTGCAAAAGAATAAAAATGCAGCATCTGTTGCCAAGTAAGTTAAGTTTTAGAAAAGGGGAATAGCAGACAGGGGCAAACTCATAAAGGTAACCATAAAGAATGGTATGTTGGGAGATGAACACATTTATGGAAAGGCATTATTGTAGGAGAGACAGATAGAATAAGAAAGGTTACAGGAGTATAGTAGCATAAAAGGCAGACACAGACATGGAGTGGTGGTATTGACACAAAATGTCTAACAACAGTGAATGACACAGAGAGAAAGACTGGACACTTAGTGATGGAGAGAATGGACAATAAGATATAGTGAGTTAGTTAAAAGTTGAGGGAAACATATGGATGTGGCATAGAGAAGAGTACAAGTTGGATGACACACAGTCCTGGAAATGAAATGACACTGATGTCAGTTATCTCTGTTGTTGATGTCATGTACAGGACATGCTCCTGGTGGCCTGATGATTGGGGCTTGCCAGTCATGTGACTTAAAATGACATGCCAAAATGTGTTCCACATTTGTGAGGTTGCTGACCAGCTGTCACTGCACCTCAGACATCACCAACCTATGCAACTGATACCAGGAGACCACAGTAAACCCCTCTAGACTACTATCAGTAGAGGAGATGGTGCTTTTGTACTGAGCAGTAAACACAATGTACCATCAGGGAACCCTCCAGGTTATCTTCAACAAAGCCTTTGACTGGCACAGACAGAGGTCTCCACCACAACATGGCTGTCACATCTAGAAACGGGCCTGCAGAAGGAAGAAGAAACAAATAAAAGTTTAAGCCACGTACTTTAACTGATTATTATAGCTACACAGTGCATTAGAGCTTATGACATATGCTCCCACTACTGAGAGAAGTACTCTTAGCTCTTGTGACATTCTTCCCTGTTATATCACTGATTTTCAGGCACTGTGTAGCAAAGTAGTATAGTGGTGGACCTGTTAAAAACAGGGAGGGTATGTTTATAGTAACCCATTGCATTCTTTCCCTAACATTTGCTTCTTACTGGCTAATCAGGTTGTGTGACTCCATCTCAAGTCACTATAGCAATGGCTGCATTGCTTAACAGAATGATTGATGCTGGTGGTATTACTTAACATGATGTCAAGTTCATGCCAGGAATTGACCTTATTCAAGGCCCCATTATATTGGCTCAAAAAGTGCTCCAAAAGTCCCTTTGAAGGCAGAACAAGAAAATCCTGCTTGTCCTTGAATACCCATGCAGGAGTCTTGCTGTTCCCCATGCCTAAAGCAGTCTTGGTCACTCAGACAGGTCCACTGAAGGAGCACAATGTTAGCCCCATGTGCATGGCTACACATTCAGACGTCATCTACCATGTGTTGCATCACAGCAGTGAAGTACTTCCAAAATGGTTCTGGTTCCCAGAAATATCATATTTCCACAGAAATCTTCCCACAAACTGATCCAATAGAGATTTTACTACTTTCTTGTAATTATTAAGCTTGGAAAAACAGACTAAAACATGTAATAGATCAGATGAAGCATCCCCATGTAACACATTATTTTTTTTTGTTTTCCTTAGGAAAAAAAGAGGTTATTCAACATATTCCATGCAAATGTGCATTATCTAAGATCAAAGTTTCTCTAATTCACCAAGTACCTTATTTCCCCATCTCTACTCAGGAAATCAAAACTGGCATTAAGTTTTTCATCTTTATTTACAATTGAGTCCAATGTGAAGAATGTTTCATGAGCTATGCACATCAAATATGAAGCCTTTTTACATAATCAAAGCTCATTTTAATAAAATAAATACTTCAGTGCTTAAATAATTTTTATCTCTGGATATCTTGTCTTACTTTATCTTGTTGCAGGATCATAACTCCAAAACCATTCCGACTAGCATTTACTTTTGACATAACTCACTTATTCCTAATCAAAGTACTTTAATTCTGGAACACCTATAAATAGCAATTTAAAACTCTTTTTATTTTCAGGCTATCCAAAATATATTACATTGCAATCTCAGATATATTAAGTACAAACTTTGCAAGATATTATATAATCCCTAGAAACAACCTGTGCACTTGTTTTCTGGCACTGATGTTTTTACAACTGATCCTTACATCTATGACTCTATGAATTAAATCATGCTGATATGAGAATATCACCCATTTATGCTGATTTTCTCATTGCAATCACATTTACTCTTATTGAGCTTGAAATTAAGTTGCCTTATTACATACTGATGAAATACCAAAGAGAAGAGTTATAAATCTTTACATTCCTCCTGGCATCCTACATATGGACATCCTTCCTGTAGCTTTTCTGCCATCAAATCTAGTTTGCATGTATCAATGCGAAAGTTTGACTTTAGGCAAAATGTAATTCTCTGTTTTATTCACTCATTTCTGATTCTGAACCACAAGTAATATCTTTCATTGTGAGAGTGAGCATGTTCTTCTATTATTCTCCTGGTTGCAACTGCTTTTCACTCTCTTCAGCTCCTGCAACTTCTGTATACAAATGGTACTTTTCCAGAAGCATGTATCAGTGGCACTGCATTTACTTTTAATTGTATGCAATATTCTCCTGGCAAGCTTCCTAAGACTGTAAACAAATGAGCACACTTGGAGAGAAAAGAAGTTATGGTTCTAAACATAGTCTGAGATATCTCTATGACTGACTGAGCAGCTATGAACAATTGAAGTCTTTGTTTTTTCACTGGGTATTCTGTTTATAATTTCTAGCTTTTCACAAGTCACATGACCCAAAATATTAGGAGAATTTACTTTTTTAAGTAACTGCCACATTTGAAAAATAAACTCTTTTTTTTTGTAGCTCGTAATCACACATCAGCAGTTTACCTAATGGCACCACCTGAGATTCAGAATATGTTAACAATGTATGTACAGCCATTTCTTTTCACTGCTTGTATTCACAAAGAAAATCGTATACCCTGTACCTCTATTTAGGCTAAATTCTACATTTTGTACATACATTTTCACTATTTCTTGTCAGGATTTGGTTTTATAATTGTTTCTCAATCCCCCAGGACATGCTTTCAGATTTCACTGTTATGCATCTTTCCTGTTAAACAGTACCAAAGTTGTTTGTTGATACTGCTTGTTTCAATTGTCTGTTAAAAGCAGGCAGATCATTTTTTAGCCCCTTGTTTTAGTCTTAAGCAGGTTGGAAAATATCCTTTTCTAGCATACATTCTTCAGACCAGTTTTAATCTGAATTCTGCACACAACTTTTCCTACACACCATCTTTGTAACAATGCACTGCCACAGTCCTCTATTTTTATATATCTATTACTTTTATAACACACGCTACTTTTATTTGCCATTCTTCTTTATTTGGCTCATGCTTCAAAGTCTTTTCCTCTGAACAGGATGCCCCTTGTTTTATCATTCAGTATACCCAAAATATTTCTGTTATTAAAGAAGCATGCAGATCATCAAATTCATAGAACTGATTGCATTCTTAGCATTGCTAACACAAATATGTATGGTCTTTGTAGAACATTGTATTCCTGTAAAGAATAAATGTCTAATAGGCTGCAAATTATTTCAGGAATGACAATAATTACATCTCATTTTTGTAAGTGTAGCTTTTTTGTCTTTCTTGCCTCAAGAAAAGTTAAAAAGTTAAACTACTTTATGGCTTCTTTTGCAACAGCATACAGGAATTTTGTTCATGGAATCATTTTTGACTTTTCAGTTAATCCAGTTACACTGGGGAATAAACGGAATTCCTGAATTCAATGCTTCCAGTTTTCAGCTTCACTTATTTCTGCTGAAACATTTCTAGGAGGGTGAAATCAATTCATATTTCCACTGTAAATATTCATTTTATAATTTGAAAATAATCTTATGAAAGCAAATATAGTTTTCAAGTATGCTGATGCATTTCTTCTGTTCTAACAATGGCAGTATGTCTTGTCAAACAAATAAAGACAGGCTACATTATTTAACATCTATGAGGTCTATACTCCAAATGAACTTGCAGGAAGAACTGTGTATCACATGACATGTTAATCCCTCTAACTAGCGCATTAGCCTTAAAGCTATATATTCAATTTATGATTCATTATATCACAAAAGCATCATTCCATTTTAGTCTTGAAAATGGGAATCTGAGAAGTCAATAAAGCTACATGATTTATAAGCATTCAAATGCATTCATATACATATATGTTTACATGTCTGGGTGTATCTTTCTATATCTATATAGCTATCTATCTATAAATACTTATCTGTTATTGTATCTTTATAAATATCTATAGCTGTAAAAAGGAAATGTATATCTTAAATAAAATCAACGCGAGGAATACTCTTCAAGGGCACTACTTGCAGTGGGAAATCTATTCAGCAGTCACACATATGGTTTATCCCATCTGCAAGTGGGGACTGAAGACTAGGAAGCACTTTATCTTTCCACTCCCCTAAGTCATATTTCACAAATGTTCTTGATTTTACAGAACATCCATAATCACGCCTCCTTTTTCTAAAATATTTGATTGTCTTGTAAATCACTGAGGAACAATACAATATTGCTCAGAAAATAAATGCTGGTAAAGAATCTGTTGTAGTATTAACTGATAAGTGAATCTGAATCATATTTAAAAATTGTCCATGATTTTAGGTGTTTGTCCATCCATTATTTTTGCTTTTTTTCCAGAATTTTTGGGCAAATGAGTTGACAGGGATGCCCTCAGTCCTCTACTAAACCTGTCCTTATGCTCATCTATCTGTATAATATTGATCCATATTGATGGCCAGGCATTCTCGGGATAGGCAATAGTCTTACAAAGACTGGACCAGCTTTCAAGTATAGCACAGCATCCTAACCATTCATTCACAAACAGCTAGTTCTTTGTCGTCTCCCCTAGATATTCAAATGTCACTGCTCCCTCCGGAAGAATACATGCCTTATTTGACTATTCCTGTTGACTCCAATGCACGGTCTGCAATATGTTCTCAATAATTTTACAACCGTGGATGTAACACCTAGGTGTCACCCACACAATTACAAGAAACACTTCTATCCCTATAAGATGTCACTAGAAAATAGCACTCACTCCTATTCACTCACCATGGCTGTAGCACTGCACAATCATAAATACCAGTCATAAGAGCCACATACATGGCCTCATCATTTGGTGCTGTAAAGTCAGACTTGCAATACTTTTTGTGTGCCATCATAAATGAGTGGTACAACAGGCATATATACAGATGCAAAAGTCATGGTACTTCTTCTGCATAGATCATAAAAGCGATAAGTTGTTATACATCCTATGGTCATAGAAGAATGACATTCAGCCATTCTATTATCAAATTTGTTTCATTCATTTTAACAAGGAAGTTAAGCTCACAATCAGCAACTTTCAAAGCTGATCTGGTTTATAATGAATTATAGGGGAAAACAGACAAGATGAAAAAATGTATAATAAGGCAAGAAGCCTTATTAGGTTTTACAACTTCAAAAAATGGTTAAGGATTAGAATGCATTAGCAATTAATCATATAAAGAAGCATATATATATATATATATATATAGTTATGTAATAAAAAGGGAAGATGGTCCATTGAACTCTATATAATGTCAATGGTTCATACTTAGTATATTCTAAATTTCACCCCTGTAGAAATTGTTTCACAATAATAATGTTCACAAGGCAGTGCATTATATTATCATACATTTTAAATATGGAAACACAGCTGTGCAACTAACTGGCTTATAGCTGTATATGCATATAACCCACCGAAAGTACCACTTATTTCTGTTTGACATTCACCTGGATTTTAACAGTAATTGTTTATCAGAAAAGCAATGTCATCTATGGTCATTTAACTCAAAAAAACTCAATAAAAATATATTTTGCATGCTTAACTGAGACCGTAATTTCAGCAGTCTAAATGTCTTACCATAACAGCATATTTATTGCAATAAGCACTGCTTAGCCAGAAATGTACATTTCTGTTTTAATAGCCTCTCATTTCAGTTCCGCCCACCTCTATGTGCAAGTACAACAGATGTACACGTCTCAAAATGCTGCTCAGTATATACATGAGAAATGTAAATATTTTACACTGCTTACCTTATCCTTTGTTTCCATAAATAAGGGTAGATGTTTAAGTCAGTAATCCGATCTCTAAGCAGCTTGCATACAGATTTGTTTTATCATCTGTCAGATATAGACATCTTCTTGCTACTAATGCCATAGCTGTCAGGGACCTTAAATAATCTTTTCAGCTGAGTACAAAGTGCATGTCTCACAACATCTTGCACTACTGGAACCTGTAGTATTTTGCACATTTTTTTCATTGTGGCCAAATGAATGTGTACGGGCAAATAGGAGCTTTAAAATCCCTTTACTGAATCACTGTACATACTGTATCTACAAGTCATACAATATATACCTGCTTGTTTCAAAAGTAATTGTATATCATAAACATTAATAAATCTATTCCCACATGTATTTCCAAAATACATATTAGTCAGTAAATAATTCAAAAAACTTTAGAAGCTTTATGAGAAAATGCAGTGTTTTGTCTTTTAACTAGTATAACAGTAATGCTGAAAATCAAACAGGCTAGAGCTGGTATATTTCCTTGATCTCAGCAGTCTTCAGTTGAATAAGTTGTTACAACCAAAAATAAATGCTACTGTTCAAAATTATTTCTTTATATTCAGATCATAAAACAGACGGTTGTAACTAATCATTCAACAATATGATGCTGAGAACAAGTACACTTATCGACTACGGAGGTTTGATTGTAGTATTACTATTATATCTTTAAGTTGCTTTCATGTTCAGACATGTATCTTTAGCACCAGTCACAATATAACATCAAGGTTCCTTTAGTTATCCCTTTTTTAATTTTTTTATTTCACATTGAAAATAATTGTCACATTTTCCAAACTAAAGATGTAAACGTTTTTTTCTCTCTTGTATAATTGTAAACACTTATATCGCACATATTGTAAACATGCAATGTGCAGGTGTTACCTCATAATTCAACCACCTCGTAACTCAGCCGTTTCGCAATTCAGCCGAGCTTTCAGCTGCACGGCATCCATCAATTTAACCACCATCTCGCAATTCGACTCGGAAAGGAGGCTGCAAAGTTATTCGTTTCCTGTTGTTGTTGTGTTGCTTATGTTGTACAGTTGTTTCTTTTAGGTGTTGTGAAGAAGTGAAGAAATGGGGCCAAGGAAGAGTGAAATGAAGACTGATACTGGCAGGAAAAAGAAGTGGCTGAGCATTGAAAAGAAGAAAGAAATCATAGGTAAAACTGACAGAGGAAATAAACTAAGACAAACAGCAGAACAGTATGGTGTGCTTAGGTCTACTGTCTCAGCATTATAGAAAAATATAGACAGCATCATGGGTGCTAGGGTGTCAAAAGGAGCAACAAAGGTTTTGAAAAAATACAGTAAAACAATTCATGAAGACATGGAGAAGATGCTTCTTGTTTGGAGCCAGGAGAGGCAGATGAAGGGAGAGCCAATAACTCAGACAATGAACTGTGAGAAAGCTAATCTCATCTTTGAAGACCTACAAAAACCCCCTCCAATAAGTAGCACACAGTAAACAAAGGAATTTAAAGCAAGTAGAGGATGGTTCCTGAGATTTTAAAAAAGAAGTGGCATCCAAAGTGTTTTGAGACAAGGAGAGGCAGCTAGGGCTGACAAAGAAAGTGCACAGAAATCTGTCAATGAATTTGAAGAATTGATAGACAGAGAAGGCTATTTGCCAGAACACTTTGTAAATGTGATGATATGGGGCTTTTCTGGAAGAGATTGCCAAGTAAGACTTACATAACCCAAGAAGAAGCCAAGATTCCAGCTTACAAGCCATGAAATATAGGCCCACACTCCTCCTGGCAGCAAACACCAGTGGAGACTTCAAGCTAAAGCCTCTGCTGGTATATCACTCAGAAAACCGAAGATGCTTTGGAAAAAAATATTATAAAATTAAAACTACCTGTAATGTGGAAATCAAACACCAAAGCTTGGGTAGACCAGTCAGTTTTCAAGGACTGGATTTTCAAGGAGTTTGCTTCAAGTGTCAAGAAGAACATGGCAGGGAACAATTTGCCACCTCTTCTGCTTCTGGACAATACCTCTGCCCACCCATGAGAGTTTTAGGAAATTCTACAGATAGACTATGATTTCATCAAGGTTCAGCTTGTGCCTCCCAAAACAACTTCTCTCATTCAACCTATGGATCAACAAGTCTATGCCTGCTTCAAGAAACTCTGTGCAAGAGCACTCTTCTGAAGGGTCTTCAGCATGAACTATTCTTCAGATAAAACACTGAAGGAATTCTGGAAGACTGAGTTCAACATTCTTCATACCATATCATTCATCAAAAGTGCCTGGCAAAGAGTGTTGCAGAAAGCTTCGTGCAACCTGGAGAAAACTGCTTCTTTCCTTTTCCCAAGACGAAATTGTGGATGAAGTAGCTGAAGATGCTGAAGCAGCTGACGTGCTGCAAGATATCATTTCCACAGCAAAACACCAGTACATATGGGAGGTGGATGAGGTGGAGGTTCAAGAACTGCTACAAGACCATGACAATGAGCTTGCAATGGAGGAACTTACAGAACTTTGCAATGAGCAGTTCAAAGAAAAAGAAAGGGAAATTTCTTCTGAAGGTGAGGATGCCAGGGCAAAAGGACATATGCCACCAGCTTGTATTATAGAGTTTTTATCCAGCTGGGAGAAGGTGCAGGCTACAGTCTTGGAGTGGCACCCCAACACAGGTGACGTCAACAGTGTGACATACTTTTTTAATAACACAACCTTGCAGCACTTCCAGACCATTCTGAAAAAGAGGGAGAGACAAGTCATGTTGGACAAATTTTTTTCACCTGCACCTGCCAAGACATAGAGGGAATAGGCAGGAAAGGGTGAAGAAGACTCCCCTTCCAACAACTAAAGACTATGTGGACTCTAAATAGTATAAATATGATGACTCGTTCAGTTTCTGGCATGGACACTAGTGGGGCTGGGCAGAGAAAATGGGCATGTGTGTATGATGCTGACTCAATTAAATGAATGAGCCAAGTAGGGGAGCCACTGAGCAAAGCTCTGGAGAGGGATTAAAAAAACAGACACACCAGTATACACTGTATTGTGTGTTATTATTTATTTTGGGGTGTAGATAGGAAATTGTTGTAAGATGTTTCAAGTTATAATTTATATCACATTAAAGTGAACTAAATAAAATAATCATAATCAGAGACACATATATTCATTTCATAACTGCTATCATACAATGATGTAATGAGCATATATTCTACTGGCTAAGAAACAAGTTAGCCTGCATTCTTAGATGGATTTAACATCAAATAAATTTGTATTGACATGTGAGCCATAGATTTAGGAATGTACAGCAGTTCTCCATTCCTCCTCCATCCCTCCTGCAACTCCTCATCTCCATTTAAGAAATGGTCTACACTTCAAATCATCTTGAACTACATTTTTTAAAAAAAATTAGTGTATTTTTTAATTTTGTTTGTGCCAGGAATGAAGTAACCTATTTTCTATGCATTTGCATGGGAAATGGCATCTCGCAATTCAACAGTTTTGCAATTCAACCCCTGTTCCAGAACAGATTAAGGTTGAATTATAAGGTACCACCTATATAAACTGGTATGTCAATTTTATTGTCACTTTAAATCAGCAGTAAAGTGTAAACTGAAATAGACTAACTCTGAGAGTGTTTGAACTGGTTACTTAGCAGTCACCCACCTCATTAATCACACACACACACACACACACACACACACACACACACACACACACACACACACACACACACACACACACACACACTCACACACACACACACACACACACACACACACACACACACACACACACACACACACACAAACACACACACATACTGCAAATATCTAGATAGATAGCTAGACAGATGGATGGATCTGGGGGTCAGCACAATGGTGCAGTCGATTGTATTGGCACCACATAGCAAGAAGATTCCTGGTTCAATTTTCAGCTGTGTTGCCTTCTGTGTAGAGTCTGCATGTCTTCTTGTGTTTGTGTAGGTTTCTTCTGGATGCTTTGGCTTCCTCCCACCTTCCAAAGACATGCAGTAGGTGGATTGGACACACCATATTGACAGTTGCTATGACTATATGTGCAAGTGCGAGGTGTGGAAGAACTACCATGGCAGGGCTAGTAACCTGGTGGAGTGACACCCCGATCCTTTATGCAAAAATGGAAAAAGGGGCTGTGGATATATATATGTATATATATATATATATATATATATATATATATATATATATATATATATATTTATATATATATATATATATATATATATATATATATATATATATATATATATATATATATGTAAACACACACACATATATGCATATGTGTGCATATTTGTATATATATGCCATCTCAAGTGTGGACGCTGTAAACAGAACCTGCAGGATCTGGCCATTTACTGACTGATATTTTCAATTCATGATCTTGTGTTGTATCCCTTCATTGAGACAGTTAAAACTATGAACCAAAGCTAAAGCTCAGCCACTGCTGACACAGTGTGTGTGACAAATTATTCAACTGATGCTTCCCTGACCAATCATCAAGCAGTTGGGGAATGTGAACTTTTATGTGTGGGAACGGGCAACCTGGTCACATATTTGGAATTTTGAGGCTCAACACATTGAAAATTAATATGTGACTCTGACAAAAAACGGTAAATTGTGAAGCTTCCTGCTGCACATTTAGGGGGTAGTTAGAAACAAACAGCACAGAAAGCAGCAATACCTTGGAGGAGGGGGTGCAATTCAGAGATGCAGGTAGCACAACCATGTAATCAGTAATGTATGCTATAGATGATATCTGCACTATGCTAATAATATGGTGCTACAACAGATAGCACAGCATAGGTACAGAAGGACACTGCAAGTCATAATTGTGACAGGAGCAGAGGAGTTGGATGAGGTGCTATCAAACGAACCACTGGCAGCAATATCCTGTGTAAAGCAGAGGTGGGCACATACCTCATGGCACTGGCAATGAGGCAGTGTCTGGTCTACATCTATCAGCTATGACAAACACAACACAGAATAAAATTTATGCATGCATTAATGCACTCATGCTATGCAGTACAGTGCATTGACGTCCCACTTTTTGCATCAGAGATTACCATACTGTCAGAAGCCAGAGAGGTGGGCAGGGTATAGGCATCATCACAAGTGGAGTAGGGTAAGGTGAAAGAAATACTGACATAATGGGAAGGATCATGGGTGGTGGATGTAATAGCTACCCACATGTCTTGATTACCTCTCAACCTCTTAGCACAAGAATTCTTCACACAGATAAACATAATGGGGAACAAAGTCCCAAAATCAGGGAGGAAGATTTTGAATATCTCTTTTAAAATTAGAAACTTCCCAGTATATTAGGCTTTGCATTATCATACATTTTGTAAAGGGAATGAAGTCCGAAACTCAAATGTTTGGCATTATTTAGTGACTTCAACCCTCAAAGATTTGCTAGAAAATCACAATATTTATGATGAACTGGCCCCAAAAAATAGAAAAATCCATTTACTTTTTTTTTTTAGTGAAATTCTACACATTTGAGAGGTATGGAGTTTGTGGAAAACAGGGATCACATTTCCAGTGATGGGTAGAGATTCCATGAGTAGAATGCTGGCCAGTGTACCCTGTGTCTCTACAGTGACTGGACTGGAAGCATCCTGCTCATGATATAGAGTACCATGTCAACAACAGGTATGGAAACCCCACTATGACCCCCCAATATGGTGTGCCAGTAGAATGCATGCATCGTTGTCCCCTTGGATAGGCATTAGAATGTGTTGCTTGTGGTATACAAGGGAATATCATGACATTGAAATGTGAGAATCTAAATGGCTTGCCAAGAGGAGCAGGCCAACAGGGAAACCACAAGTATATCAACTATGACCATGGGTGTGTCCATGAACATAAGGAGAGACAGCCATAGATAGTGTAGAGTCTGGACATTAATTCTGAGCCTGCAAAATTGTGTTCCATTTGTGTAAGGCTGACATGTTACCATTTAATGTACATATGCCTCATAATATGGGCACTTTGGCCAGTTGCCTGCAACCTCGTGGCTGTACAAATGGCAGTACATCAGCAGGCATGTCTGCTCTATATCCTTTTAGGCATGTCACTCTACATGCATTTCAAGATGTCCCACAGTCCATTAACTTGTTGCACTCCCTGCTATATGCCATACAGCACACTCATGATCTCGGATATGATGTGCATAGTGGCTGTTTGTACATGGTTCACTAACTTGTACATCCATTAATTGAACCCAAGGGTGACATCCAGGTCTTGGAATTTCCTTAGGCATGGCATTAACAGACACCTGCATACCTCTCTTCAATTCTGCATGTGTACACCTTGGAGAGTGTGGTCCTCCCCTGGTACCTGAGGCAGTAACACTTGTGCATTTGGGTGGAGCTGAAATAGTAAGACAGCCAGCTTTGAACACAAAGGACACTGGATGTTTATTTAGTTATTTATTTGTTTACTTATTCAAACATCATCCAGTCAATCATTCATCCATCCATCCACCCTATCATTCATCCTTTGCTGACAAATTAGTTACAGTAGGCAAGTGGCCTCTTTTCAGGGAAGACCCAAGGTTCACCTTACCTTCCCTTGGCCATAATTTCAGCTGTGTGTGATAAGATTGTATTGTACACTGTTAGCACTGCTGACAATGCCACTGTTTCATTGGGTTGTCCAATGTAAATGGTGCCAATGTCAGCCACCATTGACCTGCTGACACTAGACATCATGTACTGGAGCCTCTGGCAGTAGAACATATGAATACATGCAGATATAGTAGTAGCTGTTACAATGCTGGATAACATTTGTGACTGCCAACACAATGTTGTTCCCAGACTGCTACACACCAAATATTTACATCGTCTATGGGCTCATGATTGCCTTGTGGTGCATGCTGTCACTGTTGTAATCCCAATGTCCCAGGGTTACAGATATGCACAAATAGTTTGAGTAAACCATTTACCTCTATATCCCTCTATATCTCTTCCATCTATATCACTCTTTAAAACCAAATTGAAACTTTTCCTCAGAACACACTGGTTGTGCCCCTGTACTAAACCTGACTGATCAACTAGCTCTTCTTACTTGGTTCAACCTACCCTCCTCTGCTCAGTAATCAAGTTCCTTTTCTTAATAACAACTTAACTTGTCCTTATATACTATTACTTACATCTTCAGAATCTCATTAAGGAGACTACTTTTACTAAAATATTGTATAATTTCAGCTCCTACTTTTTTTTATGACTACTTGTATACTAATATATTGTATAATTCAGTTGCCATCTTTTTCTTTATGATGTATTGCAACTAAATTTTGTATTGTACTAATTGTATCTGTATATTTTGCAATATGTTATGAATGGATGACCTCTATGATTATTCTCTGTACTCACCTGTAATGTTCATCGTATACATTAATTTTTGTATATATGATTTTGTTTGTTTCCTTGGAGCTTATCTCCCCAGGCCTTTACTGAAAATGGACATATATCTAGTTAGACTAGCCCGGTCAACAAATGTAAAATAAATAAAAATAAATAAATACTCCAACTCAATATCCTACAGTAATGTTGCATGTTACTGCTAAATTGGTGCATCCTTTACAGACTCTAGGACAATCATCTTTAGGCCACCTCCCACATGCAAGCCACCACCAGTTATGAGGATTTCCCTCACTTTCCCCTAGTGTGAGGTAGCAAAAATGCCTCTACCTCCATGAGATGCAGTTGTGTTGGTGGTCTGTGCTAGTGGTCACTCTGTCTCTAGTAATATCCTATGCTTTGGTCTTGGCATCATACCTGTCAGTGTCTTAGAGTAGGAAATCTGGACAAAGCCATAAATAATGGGGTGACAAAGGCACAAAACTAGGGATTATTTTTTAAATTCTGCTCTTACAAACTTGGAAAGTTGATAGAATAGCAGGTTTTGATTTAATATGAATTTTCTGAAGGGTATGAAGTCTGAAGCTCAAATTTCTGCCATTATTTTCTGACTTCAACCATCAATGATTTGTCAGTGAGTTGCCAGAAAACCACAATTTTATGAGTAACAGTCTAAAAATATGAGACAAAAATCTGGACATTCTGCAAAAATCTGTACAGTTGAGATGTATGCTTGGCATGCAGGAACATAGCAGTGATCTTGCAATGCAACTATTATGGCGGCCCATTATATTAATGTTCTGCTCCTTTCACTGACAGATCTGGTCTCTCAAGCCCTTGGCTGCTTTGCCCTTCTCAAGGATACTCAGGCCAAGTGTATGTAGGTCCTGAAGTGGTGCTTCCCTCTCTGGTGCAATGAACTTTTCTGTACATTGCTATTAGTTACATATGTATATCATCCTGCTCATGCATGGCTCTCCATTGAAGTTGACAATTATCTCAGAACTCACCCTAGTCCCTTTTTGTGGTCAAAGCCCCGTGTGCTACTATGATGTCACCATTATGCCACTGTTCCATGATGTTGCAGCACTGCATGTGTTAGCAATGCTTTTTGTCCAACAGGGACAACCAAGTCTTTAGCTAGTGCATTGGAGGCTTCGTATTCCTTGTAATAATTCATTTGATTCATGTGCATATAGCATGCACACGGCAGGTCAATAAACTGCCCTGCTCATTTACTGTCCCTGTTGCCACTATGTACCCTTATGTAGTCTTCCTCATTAGTACAGTAGTGAGTATCCCTGCGTGTGGCATGGGAGACAGGGCTTCAGTTCCCTAATGACACAAAATTGGGCATAAACCTCAACATCACCAGATGGATAGCCAAATAGCTCTCAGATAAGATGCATGTTGTTAGAGTGGAGGAATTTACATCCAGCAAGAGGACAGTCACCAGTGGAGAACCTCAGGTCTCAGTGATGGAACTTCTCATGTTTGTGATATACATCTCTGATGTCGAGGCAAATGAAGCTGGCATTTGGTTGTCCAATTTTGCTGATGACTGCAAGTTGGGGGCAACCATTGACTCCCCACACAAAGTTGATATCCTACAGAAGTTCTGACATAGGCTAATTATTGGCATCAGTGCTATGTCCTCAAACTAAATGCAAAGTAAATAATAATATATTTTTGGAAATCAAATATGCCTGCAAATTACAACACTGATTGCACCCCCCTAAGAGTGGACACAGTGGTGAGAGATCTGGAAACTCAGATAAACAGCAATCTGAAATTTGACCACCATGTATCCATGGTGGTGAGGAAATCCTTCTATGTGGCTCAGCTTATAAGTAAAGGTATGGCATCCAGATCTAAGGTTAAAACGCACAAAATGTGCCAGCACAAAGGTTTAGGCAAGCAAATAACTACTTTATTGTGGCATGTTGAAAAACAAAATAAAAAAACAGAGAAACTGCAAACCGGTTTCGGCCAATGTAATGGCCTTCTTCAGTGCAGAAAGAAAAAGTTAAAATGATGCATACTGATGTTCCTTATATACTGAATGATTTAAAGGGATATGTGACCAAAAAAAGAAAAAAAGTATTTGTTTAGTATAAACATTTCTGCAAAACAGAAAATAATGACAAAAATAAATGTAATAATATTACATATTATTGATCACATTAATCCCCAAAAAAATGGGAAAAATAAGCTCAGTTCAAACCCAAAAATACAGTAATAAGTTTATAAAGTATCAACATATTGCTTTATCCATATTCATTTAACCCAGGTTTGAACAAAGCACCCAGTTTTGTAATCCATAATGCTTCCATTTTATTGAGTTTATCATGCCAGCCTGCCTTGGTGAACCTCGGCAGCTGAATCCTATCAATGATAGTGAATTGAAATTGGGCAGTTTGGTGAATCAAAGTATGCTTGTATAAGGCATTTGTTAATTTTTTAATTTTTTAGTTCTGATAGCACTAAGGTGCTCACTAATGCAAAATTTTAATGGATGAGAGGTTTGGGCGACATAAAATGAAGTACATGTACAGGTGGCCATATATACCACCCAATCAGAGCTGCAATTACCAAAAATCCTAATGTTGAATACTCGTGAAGTGTTGGCACTTGAAAATTCTTTCATTTTGCTGATATACCTGCACGCACTGCAGTGATCACAGGGAAAGGAACCAATAAGTGGATCCCCAAACAAAGTCATTTGTGTGGTTGTTGTAGAGTGAAATTTTTTATAATATGTGAAATGTGAATTCAACGTTCTTCCCCTACGGTATGAAAAAGAGCATGTCTCAGGTAATATATCTGATAATGACTCATGTGCTCTCAAAATACCCCAATGATTATCAACAATATTTCTAAATGAAGGGGTATTTTTACCATAAGTAACTGTGAATCTGATAGGTTGTGCTTTGGAATCAGTAACCACCTCATGTTCATGTTTATATGTTAATAATTAGGACCGTGGCATATGTCTGACCTCCTGGATGGTTTTATGAAGTCGACATCTGTTATACCCCCTCTGAATAAATCTGTCACAAAGATCTTGTTCACATTCTACATGAGATTTAGTAGAGGAACAAATACGTTTCATACGTATGAATTGTGACTTGGGAATGTTGTTGATGATGTGACGGGGGTGATTACTAGAGGCATGTAAAAGAGAATTATACTGTGGAAACTTTCTGTGTACACTCGTCGCCAGAGTGTGATCATGTTGCCTGATAACCTTGACATCCAAAAAAACAATTTCATGATATTGAGTTTCCAAAGTGAACTTAATACCCCATGCATTATTGTTCAAATATTGAACAAACTCTTTAGCCAGAAGTATATCTCCCTGCCACACCATCCAACAATCATCAGGTATCTCCTCCAAATGTCTAGTTCTGCCATAAATTGGTTATTGCCAGTGTCGTAGATATAATTTTTTTAAAAAATATCCCATAAATAGGTCAGCATATATCAGGGCAAACGAAGCCCCCATGGCTGTTCCCCTGGTTTGCCAATATATCTGACCATCAAAGAAAAAGACATTTTTAGTTAGTACATATTCGGTCATATTGATAAGAAAATTATTAAATCCAGTAGAATAGAGCTTGGATTCCTCTAAAAAAAATGCTATTGCTGATAAACCAGCCTGGTGTGGGATACTAGTATATAAAGAAGCAACATCTAGTGTGCAGAGCCACCAATCTGATTCCAACTGGCTATCATGAAGAATGTTCAAAAATTCAGTTGTGTCCTTGAGCCTAGACCTGACCATAGACAATAATGGTTTGAGATAATATGTAAGAAAAACAGACAGATGCTCAGTTAGAGAGCCTCTGCCAGAAACAATAGGTCGGCCAGGAGGACACGTGGGATGTTTATGTATTTTGGGCAACAAATACAAATATTGGGGAATAGGATTGGTGACCTTCAGCTGTTTACATGTGCGTTGATCTATGATCCCTTCTTCAGTGGCCATATCCAGGAAGGAGTCAATTAGTGATTTGAAATTAGGTGTCGGGTCTATAACCATATGCATATAAAACCTAGCATCAGATAACTGTTTATAGGCTTCGTCAATATACATAACCCGAACCATAACCACAATACCACCCCCTTTGTCTGCTGGCAAAATGATGATGTCATGATTGGAACTAAGTTCTTGTAACCCCTTACGCTCCAAAGAGGTCAAATTATATTTGGTAGGCTGATATCCGGGTGAGAAGTGTAGATCTTTGAGCACACACTCCCTGAATATGGCCACATGCTTATCCATGGGTGGTTGAAATGTCGATTTCCCAAATTGAAAACCAGATGAACTTTGAGAGAGATCACAATCTGCAAAAAATATTTTCAGATTAATCAATCGACAAAATTCATTTAATTCATTAACAAAAGTCTGTTCCAAAACAAAAGAGGAAGGCACAAAATTCAAACCCTTGTTAAGAACTTTATTTTGGTCAGAGGATAATTCAATGGAAGATATATTATGCACATTATCAATTATTTGACTATCTTCTGTAGTAGCTGTTGCAAACTGTAAGCCCCGTCCTCTATGTTTCCTGCCCCCCCCTCTGTTTCCCATGTCTAAAGGGTCTGCTGAGGGTTTGCGTTTAGCTACTGGAGACCCCTGATTGGAAGGGCATTCAGGATCAGTGGCTGAGGATGTATCCTCATCTGTAACACTACTAGTGGAAAAGGTATTTTTCTTCAATATTGATCTCGGCCTCTTTTTGTGGTTTATTCTGCTGGATGTATCAAAAAATCTAACATTTCTCTGAACCATAAATGGTTTGCCCTTTACATAATCAGTCAGATCACACTGAAATTTCTGCGTTTTCTTTTTAAGTAACTGTGTCTCCAAATTAGCAAGTTCGTTAGCTAATTCCCTGACATGATTAGGATAAAAATCCTGATGTTCAAAAGCTTGAGCTTCCATGCAATTACTGTACACCTCAGTGGTCTGTTGCTCAACCATACATTCATAGTATGATACTAATGTATCTACAAATAACATGGATGCATCGTGTTGGGTCTTAGCCCAATCTTTAGTTAGTTGTTCATCAACCACACTGACTAATGGTTGAGTTCGAATTCTGAGTCCCCGAGGGGTTATATTTTTAAGTTTGTAAGCTTTAAAGAGCTTCAGGTGCCAAACATTGGCTCTTAGGGCCCTCATGTTTTTAGTTATTTTGTGGAACAAATTGCCACAAATATATTTGGTGTCCCCTGCCTGTATGTTGGGGTTCCCAGAATCAACAAAATTTAAGCCAAAGGCTTCCAAATTGTCCTTGCCTGCTGCTAGCCCCTGCAATATACCTCTGAGGTCCATGTTATTGTTCATATAGCATATAACAAAAATTAACAAATCTAAAAAGACAGAAGCAGAGGATGTGTCTTAAATGTCAAAACAAGTAGCCACATGCAAATTGGATAAACACAAAGAAATCTATATGGGCAAAAATATCCCCAAATGGATAAAAATGTTTGAATTCTATCTGTATATTATTATAACAAGAGTGCACAAATACCTTTTATTCAGGGTCACATATGTTCATACCAAACCATAGAGTGTTAACTCAGGATAAGCCTAAGCAGCTTTGGTACTGGAATATAGCAGGCTAACCATTACATTAATTTAGATAGCTGTTAAATCCCACTGGCAGCCGACATTCGTCTCAGCCGCTAGGAATAGTATAGGTGCCAACTCATGTGTAAATCATGATCAGAACAATGGCCCCTAAGGTTGTCACAGTACACTGTACTCAGCCCTCATCTGACCAATAATCAAGTAGAATGCATCCTTTGGCATGTACCTTGCCAGACACCTGCAACAGCTGGAACATTCTCAGAGGTTTCTCACCAAAAATATACAAGGTCTAACCATTATGTCATATGCAGACCAATTAAAAGCCCTATCATTGTATTCAGTTTCCTACAGATTACTGGAGTGATCAGTGCCTGACCTACAAGGCAGTATGAAAGTGTTTTATATTTGCAAGACTAACTGCACAAGGGTTACCACTCCAAATATCTAAATCTAATCTCTTACATGAATAGATCATGCTGAAGAGACAGATGTGTTCCAGAGATTGCCCCTTCTCTGGAATAGGCTTCCCATTCACGTGAAACAAAGGCCTTACCTGACAATCTTCAAGCACAATCTGGACAAATGGATGGGAAATCACAAATTCTCTACTAGGGGTGGTGTCCATGTTCCTTATGGACAGAGGCACTGTCAGTCTGTATAGATTGTCAAAACCCTTTTTGCTGACTCTTGTTATCTTTCCTTAATGGATAGAAAATTGGGTGAAATTTGGGTAAAACTAGCCAGGCTTGTAAGGGCTCTTGAGCCATTAGTCTAGTAATTTCCTTTGAACCTATGTGGTCACTGCAGTCCTGTGTTTCATTACCAGTAGTCATGTATGATATCAGTTTGCCTATATGGCAGTACAATTTGTTATACACTATATTCTGATACTCTAAATTCCTCAATATAACTTGGTCGGACATAAGATTGCAGCCGTATTTTTGTCATGCTGAAATTTGCCTTGCAGCACAACAGAGGTGATTTAGCACAGCTGGCCTTGAATTGCAGATATAATATGATGCATTATCAGCCACTGTCAGAGCTATGGTCCTCATACTCTCCTATTTCTGGGCTTGGAGGCAATGTGCAGTGTGCACATCCAAGATCTATGCAAGCTTAAATTGCCATCTGGACTCCTTTAGATCTGTGGAGTGGATGTGGACTTTTCATCCACTGAGTTCACCTGGACTCTCACAAAGAAAGCTTAGATCTTCCTACAAGGAACCATATCTGCGAGTATGAGGGCACTCCCCTATAAAACTGATGCCTGGGACTGGTGTATGTGAGCAGTGAGTGATGTCAATGGCAACACCCACTCTTATGAGTCTTGTAGGCAAAAGTATATTTACCTGCAAATATACCATCTGGACCAGGGCCGCTAGTAGGAGACAGAGGAGAGGGATACAGTTTATTACTGTAAACATTGTATTCTTTGCTTGGCAATGTAAAGTAGAGCTATTGCTTGTAGGTATAATTGCCTTCTGTATTTAGGGATATGCTGTACTGGTTACTGTTTACTTTGTTTCAAGTAAAGAGATAGGAGCAAATAGTATGGCCTGTCTATGCAGGTGTAACATGCAGTGAGATAAGTGTTGTGCACTACTGTTTATACTAGTCTATTTTAATGAAGTCTATAGCACATGCATTACTCTGCTGCATTTTTTTTTACTTTTACTTTTATTCTCTTTTATTCTGCAGGATCAGCCATGATGCATGCTGTGGTGAGTTTCACTCCTAACACATAGCACTGGGTCTCCAGCAATCTGCAGGCATGCCTCTCAACAAGATGATGAAGGTCACTCTTCAGAAGGTTACATAAAGGCTCTTCATCTGAGTGTGGCCCAGATGAGACCTCCTGGATTACCCAGTGAGAAGTGAGGCAACTGTTGAAGACTGAGGCAGACTGGCACTAGATGCGTGGATTGGCAACTGAGGGTATTCTTATGAGGCTGGTTCAGTCTCATGGCCAATTTGCCCAATCACAAATGGTGGCTCCCATGAATGATCTCAGATACAAAGATTGATTGTTGTGCAGCTTTACCTGTGAGCCAGTCAAGCAGGCCCTCCTTACCCTTCCCAGTCCTACATCACTGCCTTATGTGGCACCCCCAGTCCCTTTTTTATAGTTCAGTCCACCTCACCATCAGTTGTACACCCTGTGTCAGTTCCTTTCCCTCAGCTATTACCCCAATACATGTCAGTATATCCTCTATTAGTCTTTGCATCACATCTTTCTCTGTCTTTTCCTGCTTCTTTTCCCTATACCCTCCATTGTATGTATAATTTCTCCTAGCTCTCTTCCCTTTATATCCTTGATAAAATGAATATTGGGCATCTGTGCCCAAAAAGTATACACATATTCCCAACATACCTATCTTCCCTTACTGTTGACCTTCTATGTGTTTTATTATTTAGTCCATAAATAATGAAAGAGATTTGAATTTCAACTTCATGTCATTTAGAAAAGGTATGTCAGTGCAAAAACTGTTATTCTAGCAACTTTGTAAGTATATAAGAGAAATATTTAAAATATGTATATGATTCTGGGTCTTTGACCATAATTAATAAAACCAAAAGCACAAACTATGCAAACTAAAAATACCACGGCAGTTCAGGATCGGAAAAAGATATACGTATAATAAGTGAAAATAGTATAAAGCCATGATACAGTCAAAAATACGCAAACAAACGAATTTAATAAGTAGATAAGGCACCTTTCATTCATACTATATAATGAACTTCATCAGATAAAATACCTAAACTAGGTAATTTCCTTATATAAGATCAAATCAGTCACATGGTCATTCATCCCAATCCCTTCTTTACTGATACACACTAAAAAAATAAACATTTATCATCATTTAAATATCCTAAAATCTATAATATAACATTATAAATTCTTAATTTTACATATAATACTATACCTATTAATAAAATAAATATTATTTAAAAGTATTCATTGATAACGCATCCTCCATTTATCACTCAGTATACCCTGCAAATATAATTTACATTAAAAATATTTAAAAAAACTCTTTCATTATTTCTCATATCTAACTTTCATCTCAATAAATTCCTCGGTTTTAATAAACACATAATAGAACACAATTCATTCAGGCCTGGCAGGTAATAAGCATTCAGCTGTAATGCTATAATAATTCGACCCCTTCCAGATGCAATGACAAAGGCCCCCTCTAGGATTATATTCAATCTGATCAATAATAAAAAATTTAAGCAAGTGCTGGGGGTGCATGCATGTATGTTTTGCTAATGCACTATCAATTTTATGCTTCTTCGTACTATATATGTGCTCATACATTCTATCTCTAAGGCGGTGATCCATTTTTCCAATATAAAATACATCACATGCTTGACATATTGCTGCATACACTACCTTCCTTGAGCAACAGTTGCATTTTGTTTTACAGTAAATTCTCATTCCATTTATCATTATACTAGTGCCCTCCTGGATATATTTACAGTATGGACACATTCCACATTGTTTCATTCCTTTGCTTCCCACTGATTTTTTACCTTCCAACAGAGTCCTAAAGGTGCTACCGCTTTTTAATATAAATTTCGGCCTTAGTCCTACCCTCACCATTAGATCTCTGTCATCCAAGGAAATATTCCAATTCTTCATCATAATTTCTTTTATAAGTGGAAAATTCGAGCTGTATGTGATAACACATCCCAAATGATAGCCAAAATTGCTACTGGGTTAGTCATCAGCTCCTGATTCAACCATAGTCACATTAATACTAGTTTCATTTGGTGGGCTACAATAAGCCCCTCCATCCAAAATTGGTTTATATATTTCACTTACTCTCTTGTGTTTCACTTCATTGATCAACTCTTCTAATAGCAATAAAGGGTAGGCTCTTCTTAAAAACATTTGCTTTAAATTTTCACATTCACTATCAAAATTCTGCACCGAGGTAATCATCCGTGCAGCACGCACCAGTTGTCCCTTGACAACGGATTTCTTCTGTTGGAAGGGGTGGGCACTAGTATAATGTAGGAAGGCATTAGAATAAGTAGCCTTCCTAAATATTTTAGCCTCATATCTTTTCTCCTCCACATTATTGCTCAGATGAACATCCAAAAATGCAATCTGTTGTTCACTGAATGCATGTGTTAAAGATAAAAATTCTGTGGTATTATTAAAATACTTTACTATATCAACCGCTGTTGTCTCTTCTTCCTTAATAAGCATGAATATATCATCCAGGTATCTAGTATAGAAGATGATTTTATCCACGATTTCCTTATTGTCAAAAATAAAATGAAGCTCCCAGTATGACATTACCAGATTTGCAAATGCTGACCCTCAAGATGATCCCATAGCAACTCTCCTAGTTTGAACATAATATCTCCCCTTAAAATAAGTGTAGTTATAGGATAATACTATGTCCAACAGTTCTTCCACCAAAGATATCTCTAGAGTGGCACCTTTTTTACGCAACACATAACTCACCCATTCAATTCCTAGCTGATGTGGAATAGATGTATATAATTCCATCAACAGTAAGGAAATTACAATTATCACTATATGGTAACTGATTAATGTTGCGTAAAATAGTCCAGGAATCTTTACACATGCATGTCTCACTACTTACATATTTCTTGAGAATAGTATCAATTGCCTTAGCACATGCATATGTGGCAGAATTACAGCCATCAACAATGGGTCTAAATGGTGGGTTACATACATCTCTATCTATTTTGGGTACTCCGAAAATTGTTGGTGTTATTGGTTTCAAAATCTGCATATAGTTATACATGTTTGCATCTATTCTACCCTCTATATACATGTCATTTAGGTAGATTTTTATCCTTTCATTAGCTATAGTCATTTGATTAAGTGATGCCTGTGCATATGAATTAGTTTTGAGTATACTTTCCATTTCCTTCTCATAGTCAACGATATCCATGAGTACCAATCCTTCACCCTTATCTGGCTTCATGATACGAACTGGGGCTGATCTCAACATGTTTAAACATTCCCCCAGATCTTTAGATAAATTGCTTTTACCTCCTCTTCTAGCAGGATGTTTAAAGTCATTATTGCACATCATTCTGAAATCTAATTCACAAACTCATTCAAATATATATAATAATTGACGCAGAGATTGATTACACATACTAGGAATATTAAATTGCTTTGTTTCTGCATTCCAATCCCCTAACAACACCTTCAAATTTAGTTTACGGACAAACATTTTCAGTTCTAAAATAAGCTTAGCAATGTCCATTCTATTAGAAGGAACAAAAGTTAAGCCCCTAGACAAAACATTCACTAGTTCCTCAGAAATGGAAAATGAAGAGTAATTACAAACAAAAAAAATCATGTTCAGTTTTAGGAACAATTGTTAAATGCCAGTCTGAATTGTCCTGATACCAATCAGTTACCTCCATTTCTCATTTTTCTTCCAACCATTCCTTTTTGTTTGTTGGTTCCGTCGGTGAAAATTTGAAGTAGAAGGTCCCGGATTGTGTTGTAAATAACCTTATATGTGATTCTGCTGCTGATTCCGTTGCTGTATTAAACGTTTACTTCTTCATATTCCCATGTTCCTTTTATTAAGATTATTATCAGTAACATCAGCCAGGGATTGTTGTCCTGTACTATTCCCTTGTAGCCCCTGCTCATTACCTTCATTTGAACCAATCATTTCCATTTCAGTATTCAAATCCCTTCCCCGAATAGTCCATGCTTGCTTTTTAGGTGGAACGTGTCCATAATGTAAATATATCCAGGTGGGCACTAGTACAATGATAAATGGAATGAGAATTTACTGTAAAACAAAATGCAACTGTTGTTCAAAGATAGTAGTGTATGCAGCAATATGTCAAGTATGTGATGTATTTTATATTGGAAAAACAGATTGCCGCCTTAGAGATAGAATTTATGAGCACATATATAGTATGAAGAAGCATAAAATGGATAGTGCATTAGCAAAACATACATGAATGCACCCCCAGCACATTTTTACATTTTTTGTTATTGATCAGATTGAATATAATCCTAGAGGGGGGCCTTTGTCACTGCATATGGAAAGGGATGAATTATTATGGCAAGTATGGCTGAATGCTTATAACCTGCCAGGCCTGAATGACATGTGTTCTATTATGTGCTTATTAAAACTAAGGAATTTATTGAGATGAAAGTTAGATACAAGAAATAATGAAAGAGTTTTTTTTAAATATTTTTAATGTAAATTATATTTGTAGGGTATACTGAGTGATAAATGGAGGATGCGTTATTAATAAATACATTTAAATAATACTTATTTTTTAATAGGTATAGTATTATATGTAAAATGAAGTATTTATAATGTTATATTATAGATTTTAGGATATTTAAATGATGATAAATGTTTATTTTTTAGTATGTATCAGTAATGGAGGGATTGGGATGAATGATCATGTGACCTATTTGATCCTATATGAGGAAATGACCTAGTCTATGTATTTTATCTGATGAAGTTCGTTATATGGTATCAAGAAAAGGTGCCTTATCTACTTATTAAATTTGTTTGTTTGCTTGTTTTTGACTGTGTTGTGGCTTTATATTATTTTCATTTATTATACATATATCTTTTTTCGGTCCTGAACTGCCATGGTATTTTTAGTTTACGTCCTTTGACCATAATTGTTATGCACCTATGTCCCTGATTCTTGAGCTAAAAAGTTGACATGAATTATTTTTCATCACAAAACGCACAAAACTGCACTCACTGCAAGCATTCCTTGCCCTGGAGGATGCTGACATTTGTGCAGTCACTGAAACCTGGTTCAAAGCTATGGAGAGCATCCTGACCTTACCAAGTTACTCATCCTACCATACTTTCAGACCCCAAATGGAGGCCTACAAAGCTAAAGGAGGTGGAGTTTCAATATTTATCAAAGACATACACACCTCCAGGCTGGTCAAATGGTATGACGCACAGGAGACTGGAAACACTCCAAGTGCAGTTAACTGTTGAGAAAACACAAATTCAAATAATAGCTAGCTACAGATCCCAAGCCATGACTCAGGACGCCCACTCCACATATCTGGACTTACTTGAATCCATCAAGATTCAACCCTCTACCCTGATCCTGGGTGACTTTTACTACCCAACTATAGAGTGGAAGACCTATTCTAGCCCAAACATGAATGCCCAGAGATTCCTCGACTTTTTCAATGCCACTGCATTAGATCAGCTAGTTGACACCCCTAACAAGAGGTGAAAATATCCTGGACCTGGTCCTAACCAGCATGAGTAGCCACTGTAGCACTCTTACAGTTTCATCCTCCTTGGTATGATCCGACCATAAAGTGATCTCTTTTGAAGTCACCATCTCCCCTGATGCCCCCCTTGTCAAGGTCAAATGAAAAAACATTTCCAAGGCTGACTACAATCTCCTCAGAGCAGGTATAAGCAGCTTCACAGCCACTGCCCGCCCCTTCAGTTGGAAGTAATACTAATATGCAAGCCTACACCAAATAACTACATGAGCACCTACATAGCTGTATGGACTCAGCAATGTCTGACAAGTCCAAATCATCCTCCTCAAGGAAGAGTAAACCTGTCTAGTAGACAGCAGCAATAAACAAACTCTATAACAGAAGGAAAAAATTGCTTCCCAGGGCCAAGAAGGAACAGGTGCCAAGTTGGAAGCAATCTCTACTTTGTCTGAACAAGCAAATAAGGTCACTGGTGAAATCCTCTAAGTCTAACTTCGAGTCCAAATTGGCCACATCCACCTAGGACAATCACAAGGCCTTCTTCACATATGTCAGCAATCTCAAAGACAACACCCAAATCTGCTCTGAACTGGTGGTCAATAACACCACATACACAAATACCATAGATATAGCCAACTTGCTGGAAGACAGGTTCAGTGAAAACTTCACCTCCCTGTTCCCCCATCAGTAAACCAGAACATTTTAAGCATCTGCTCTCTTCACCTCATCACCAGGGAGCAGGTCCTAAATGCCCTCTAAAGGCCAAAAATACAGTCTCCATGGGACCCAATGACATCCCTGGCTGTATCCTACATGAACTCAGGCATGAGCACTCAGCTCCATTAGACACCCTATTCAACCAAAGCCTGAGCACTGGCTTCATTCCAACTGAATGGAGGAAAACCACTATCATCCCTCCACACAAAGGTGGAGCATCCACTGACCCAGGCAGTTATAGGCAAGGCCATGGAATGCATTATCATGGACCTTATAAACAAGAATATTGGCAACCTCCAAACGCATGACCCCACACAGTTTGGTTTTGTCATAGGGAGATCATGCCTGTTAAACTTGGTCGACTTCTTTGAAACAGTCACCAAAGACATAAATGAGGGGAAGACAGTGTATACCTCCTACCTTAACCTAGCCGAAGCCTTTGATACTATTCCCCACTTGGGCATAATAGATAAACTCTCCCAGCTAGGCATCAACCCTTATGTTACCAGATGGGTAGCTAACAGGCTCACTGATAGAACCCACTCAGTCAAAGTAGAGGAAGCCACCTCTAGTAGAAGATGTGTAATGAGTGGTGTCCCCTAAGGATCAGTCTTGGGGTCTCTACTGCTTGGGATATACTTTTCTGAGGTGCAAGCCAAAACCAGTGGTCTGTGGCTGACCAAGTTTGTAGATGACTGCAAGCTGGGTGCTGTTCTAAATTCTCCTAGTGATGAGAACATCCTTCAACAGGGCCTTACCCAAACTAATGACTGGTGCCAGAAGCATGGCCTCAAACTGAATGCCAAGAAATGCATCATTATCCCCTTTGGGAAAAATGTCATCCCCACTAATTATCACATTAATAACAATGTACTAAGCATGCAATCAGTTGTGAGGGACTTGGGCACCCAGGTTGATAGCAACCTGACTTTTGACCACCACGTTGCCTCTGTTGTACAGAAGGCTTTTTACATGGCCCACCTCATAAATAAGGGTATTCCATCCAGGAACAAGGAGGTTATAACATCCGTGTACTCCTCCATTATCAGACCCACTATCGAGTACAATTCCCCCTTCTGCATGTACCTTGCCAAGCACATGCAGCAGTTAGAGAGACCACAGAGGTTCCTGACCAGAAAAATCCAGGATCTCAAACACCTATCCTAGACAGATAGGCTAAAAGCCCTGTCCCTCTAGTCAGTCTCATACAGACTGCTCAGAAGTGACCTGTGTCTGGCATACAAGGCCATTTCAGACCCAGCCTTGATGGAGTCGCTGCATATCCGTAAGACAAACTCCACCCGTGCAGCCCACACGCAAGGCCTTAACCTGGTTTGTGACATTAATAAAACTTGTTGGCGGGATAGATTTGTGTCCCAAAGACTCCCCCATCTGTGGAATAGACTCCCTCTCCATGTCAAGCAGAGTTCCTCTCTAACCCTCTTTAAGAGGAACAGGGACGACTGGATGGGAAACAGAAAATATACCCCTAGGATCCCACCTGTGTCCCTGCTGGATAGGGGAAACAGGTGGTGACTTTGAGGGAACATTGGTGAAATTCTTGGCTAGGCTTATACGGGCCAATAGCCTAGTATCATCCTATGAACCTATGAACCTATGAACAATCTAATAAGTTGTACACAGCAAATTAGATTTGATTTTAGGTGAGGCTAGGAACTATCTGTGGATGGCAGTATTTTGTCCTCTTGTTTGCACAGTTTGAGTTACCTGGCTTTACAGGGCAACCGAGCATTTATGTGAAATACAATAGAATACATGATTTACTGGGTGCTTGTACTAAACAAACCTGACACGTATTATTGTGTCCATCATTACTTCTTTTTACCACATTCAGACATCTAAGGTAGACACAGTCAACAATGGGGTTATACTTACTGGGTAGTGGCTGTTTCTGGATGAGAATGGCTAACCCTGGTTGTCATGATCAAGTTAAACAGGCATTAGTCTGGATTTACAGGGCTAGTCTGCTTTTGTGTAAAGCAAGTTGGAATATCTTGCTGACACCATTTATTATTACAACTGGGCTTTTGAGATGCACACATCAAGTGGCTATAACCAGTGAGTACAGACAGTAGTGGATTTGAATGACAGTGGTTTGAACATATCTCTCAACTGTACAGATTTTTGCAGAATATCCAGATTTTTGCCTCATATTTTAAGTCTGTTCCTTTTGTGGATTTCTGGAAAAATCATCGAGGATTGAAATCACGAAAAAAGGACAGACATTTGAATTTCAGGCTTCATATACTTCATAAAATATAAGTGAATGCAAGACCAGTTATTCTAACAACTTTCTACGTTTATAAGAGTAATATTTAAAATTTGTCCCTATTTTTGTGCCTTTGCCTCCCATTATTTTTGCCCTTGTCCAGATTTCTTATGATAGGAGAGTGAGAGCTATGAGTTTGAATGGTCTTAAATCAGTAAGGTGAATCCAAATGAGCATGTGCTTTTAAGAAAGGTCCATATAAATCATGTGTGTGTATGTATGTGTGTGTGTGTGTGTGTGTGTGTGTGTGTGTGTGTGTGTGTGTGTGTGTGTGTGTGTGTGTGTGTGTGTGTGTGTGTGTGTGTGTGTGTGTGTGTGTGTGTGTGTGTGTGTGTGTGTGTGTGTGTGTGTGTGTGTGTGTGTGTGTGTGCGTATGGCTAGAACATTTCCTTTTCTTTGAGCACCATATCAGACTGACTAGGTCCAAAACATTCTACAGTTTTTGACCTTGTTATTATTATTACATTTCATTTTTATTGAAAAAGAAGTGCTCTAAAAACTTACCCTACCAAAAGAAACTAAGTAAAATCTATAGGTCCATCACACTACCCCTATACAGACAGTCACACTGCTCTGTCCTACTCAATGGCTATAGTCTAAGGAAAGATCATTATTTATTATTAATTACCTCCTTCTTATTCAGGCTGTGAAAAAGTAAATCATGCCTATGGGTTCCAGACAATCACACACAATTTATAACAAAGGGTTGCTTCCATTATTAGTCAAATTAAGCTTGTTTCCTAAGGTACCATCTTTTCAAAATATATCATAGTTATTGTGCTTTATTATTATTATTTTTTTTGTGTATTAAACCTCTGAATTCCTTACTTGCCCTTTGGAGTTTCTTTAACTATGCACAGATTTAGAAGTTTATGCTTGCAGCTCCTTCTGAAATGGGTCAAATGTCAAGGTATCATTCTGCTCAATACTAATCAAACAACCATCCCTTAATTCACTCTTGAAACAAAAAGTATCTGCTTTCTCATTTATTTACCAAACTGAACTTAACATAAACCATACTTTCCCCCTTTCCAGTCAGTCTTTCCTCTATCTTTCCTCTATTTGATATCTTTGTAAATATACATACACGTATAATAGTTTTATTTTTCTTTCCCTATTTCTGTGAATATGATATATTCATGCAAATGTTTTGTACTGTTACACAAACAATGTAAATGATGGGCATTTCTAACTGCTTCAAGCATTACTAATACTACATTTAGTAATACATAAAGGTCCATGTTGTATCAGTATAATACCACCACTCCCAAATTAAAAATATTTATTTCCTCACGTCCCTGAATCCTTTTGAACATAAAAAAACAATTACTGTACCCACTTAAAATGCTCATGGGTATAGCCTAGCATGAACCATACAAACTATATGGCTAAATTTCAAAACAGTTCATGTTTGGGCCAAGGTTCTACCTCATGTGAGCTCACAACAATCTGCCAAATGTAGATGATTCAGAAAAAAAGGCTCCTTGTATAGGTAGGTGAATGACAGAGAAACATTCATGTGAAATCCTATTACATTGCCCAAGTCATTGCTATCACTACCATATACTCTTGAGTGAGTATAAATTGATAGACTACACCCTCAGAGTTACTAGGATATTCAGTGTAACACAACTAGAAGGCTGCAACAAAGAACCCACAATGCTAAAATGGGTGGCTATATTCGCTAATCTACAAATGGAATGCATTACATAATTATTCCATCTTAATATGATGATGTTATGAGGTTACTTCTGTGCAGAGAGAATATGGACAGACAGATATTTCTGATCTGAGTGTGTAGACTTGATGAATGTTTTCCATCCTGTTTTGATTTTAACTGTCCATTATTAGCTCACACTCTTTCCACCTTTGTCAAGTACAGTAGATAGTATTAATTTCAAGGAAGTGATCTGTTACAGAATGCATTGCACGATAAAGGCCACAAGCAAGCATTTCCCACAATACTATGTGCTCTTTAGTTTTGTTTCTATGACTTGATATAGTTTAGCGTTACCCCACAATGTGACGTGGCTATCACATGATATAAGCAGAGCTGGTGTGGTTTCATCACAAAAGCAAAGCCATTCTGCCTCCTTCTATCCTAAAAAAGCCACTCCATTCTTTTGCCTCATCAGAGAAACTTCTAGAACAGCAATCTGGCATTGGTTACAGGTGGTGCAGATGAATGCCTTACCTTCATAGTAAAAGGCAGACCACAATCAGTTGAGGGGGTTAATATTTTCTTCTTACTTCCATAGTTCTTCATCACACATCTCTTAACTGTTTAGATTTCTGTAGAATGTTCAGACTTTTCCCTCATATTTTTAGTCTGTTGCTCATAAAATGTGTGGCTTTCTTGCAAATTGCTGAGGATTGAAGTCACTAAATAATGACACACATTTAAGTTTTAGACTTCATATCCTTCAGAAAATACATACTAACATAAATATTGTTATTCCAACAACTTTCAAAATTTATAATACCAGTATTTAAAATCTGTGACCATTTTTGGCACCTTCTCCCCCTCCCCCTCCCTTTATTTTAGGCTTTGTCCAGATTTCTTGCTTTACGTGGTTGAGAGGTATGCTTCATTAGTAAGCTTAATGTTTATTCCACAGTAGAAGCTGCAGGGAAAGGGGAAAAGTATGGATTTTGTTACAAAGAAATACACTGTTGGGAGTCTATATCAGAAGACCGAAAAATCATAACCGCAAATGCTGACGTCAAAAAGACTGGACCTCAAAGTGCTTTTTGTCAGATAGTGGTACAGTGAAGATTGGAATATTTGCCCTTTCCTCACTGTAGTGCGATCTCAGAGTTGAAATATATATTTAGCGGGGGTGTGGGGGCAAAGCCACTCACAATAGCAAGTTCAGGTTTCCGGATTTTTCGATGTTTAAGTATTCGCGGTTATGATTTTCCAGTCTTGTAATATAGACCCCAATGTTGGCATAAATACAAGGATACACATAGTACACAGGTATTTCCTTCCAGAAAAGAGTACAAAAACTAAAGTGTAATAGTAGCACTTAATGTAGATGCATTAACAGCATTTTACGGAACTGGTTTCTCTATAACTAAATTCACTGCAATGAGATTTGAAGTGATTAGTATGAACAAAGTATTTTGAATAGTCTGGCAGTTAGTGCAGATGATTAATGCTGTGAGCTGTGGAAGATGGTTTGATTCCTTCTGCCTTCATTTGCCAACTTTGTGACCTAACGGCAACAAAGAGAAAGAATCACTCACAGACAGGGCGCATTCCAAGATAGTGAAGTTAGGACATTTTAAAGCAAGTTATTAACCAGACAATGCATTGAGACAGCTATAAGTTTCAGCTAGGCTCTTTTATGGTTTCCTGGACTGCAGGTCTATTAACTGCATATGAACATATAATATACAGGGGGTGTAAATTACTTGCATCTCTTTATAATCTTAATGATTAACATTTTTGTTTCTGATGTAAACGTCACACATTGTGTCAGAAACTTTAACTAAAAGATAACTGTATTTCTATGGATCTGTACAAATCAATTGATAATACTGCAGGTTGCTTTCAGTTTTGTCAGATACAATTAGTCGACTAAAATGTTCATCAAAAAAAAAAAAAAACTGAAATGTAAAAGAATGACTTTGCAGGGAACAACACCTGTAGACCCACCTACCTATTATGACTATACATATATTAAATATGAAAATACTCATATTTTCGGTAAGGGGAGACTTCAGTGATCTTAAAGTAATAACAACAGTTGATGAAAAGAGGAAGGAAGCAGATAGACTTAATCTGTTGCCAATCAATAAAGTATTCCATCAGTTGCTAAAAAGAAACTGTTTTTGCCTGTTTTAGCAATTCCTCATTCAGCCACTGACTTTGATCCACTTCAAGTTTCTCTGTCTGACCTCTCAATATTAATTTTTCTTTGCTAACACACTTTTCTGCTGTACATTTTCTATTCTGCCACCTATCATATATCAAGCCAGTACTAAGTTAAGTTGCTGAGGCAAATGGGAGGTTTCTGTAGTACAGTGATGTCAAAAGGGAGTGGAATGTGATAGTATCTAGGGAACATGGATGTTGTCTTGTAGAACTTTTATCCCATGGCATATTGAAGGAATATTGAATATTTTCCCTCTTGTCAAGAAAGTGGAGATTATAATTACTCAATAAACATGTTGCTAAGTGTTAATTTTTCATGTTTTCCTGATGTATGAGTTATTTTAACTGTCGATCTTCTTTCTTAAGAGCAGACAATGCTGCACTTTCTAACGTCTTCCCCCAGCATATCTAAGAGGAGAAAAGTTTTATATATGTTCTTGAATACTCCTCTTTAACTATCCCTGCAGTATGCCACATTTGTTTACTAACTTTGATTGTTTTCATTATTAACCAGAGATCCATTTCTTTTCCAAATGCTTTGCACTGTACAGCCCAACTGATATATCTTTCTATAGATACACTCATTTGGTTAATAGTTTATTACATTGTTGATGCTATAGGGAAATAAAACTATGTAATACAAGAATTACATGTAATCTTTTTAGTCTATGTCAAATGTTTTCCAACTCATCAATGGGTTACAAGGTACAGATGTTCAACTGTTTCTTAGAATTATAGACACAAACTGTGTGCAATAGTAGTGTCACAGTTACAAGGACTGGCTAATAGTTTGCAGAGCAGTAGAGCTGCATTATGTGTTGTGGCCCTGGGTAATATTTTATTTCCACAGAACTTGCATCCTTTTAACTTATACTGCAATACTTCAAGTGATGTTCATTATTGCTTAATTGTTTGAACATAGAGATACATTCAGTTGCTGAAAAAATGAGATTTCAACTTCATATTATGTAGACAGCTGTAATAACTGTGGTGGTGGTGCTGCGGTAGCGTTGTCACCTCACAGTAAGACGTTGTCCTGTTCGATTCTCAGCTAAAGCGTCTTCTGTGTGGAGACATGCATGAATGGGCGTACCTTCGTTGAAGGTTGTACGTCAGGGCTGGCAACTCGGTACGTAAAAATCTACTGCCAATCATTAGCTGACTGGAGTTCCGCTGTGGCGACCCCTAACTAGGAAAAGCCGAAAGATACAACATTATGTAGACAGATGTACTGTGCTGTTCACATAATTAACTTTCCTCTTTCTCAGATTACTTGGTAAGTCTGTATCAGTCTGATGATAAGAACACCTAGGCAGAAATTTAGCAGCAAATTTGAGAGCACTGCATCATTTAATCACCTTACTATATAGCCAGCTTTAACTACAAATTTTATCAACCGTTAAGTTAATGAGGTATTTCATATAGTTTGCTTTGGTATGCTTACTGGAACTGGATATGCCTTTCATAGAATAAAATTGATCTGCAAATCCCAGGAGAAGCCCTAAATTATCTTGCAGTGTTGTTTTTTGAGGGAATGTGATGACACCGAATCCCAAGCAAAATATGCAGAGGTGTGCTAATGTCCATTTGGCACTTGAAACACCCTTCAGGTCAGATTATATTTATCCCAAATTGTTGCAGAGTAAGCTATTGCTCATTAGTGATCTGTACTGATTTAAAGGAAGTCTTCCTTCTTCTCATGGATCCCTACATTTTGTTTTTGATTGAGCCGATCTTCTTTAATTTTCTAAGTGTTCTAGCACAATAGCCATCTTACTGTGTTAATACATATTTATGATTCAGTAAATGCGGAATAATCCATGAAATCTGTCACATGCTAAAACCAATACTCGTAATGTTTGTACTAAATCTGTACTCCAGCTTTTACTTCTTAGTGATGTAACTTAATGTCATGTAACAGAGGGGACTTCGTATATTTCAGAGGTCTGATGCTGCAGTTTATACACTGAACAAATGATACAGCATAACAAAGCACCATGAACCACAGAATGAAAAAAATATGGCCACCATGTTTTATGCTTTTTAAATCCTTTTACCCTCCCTTTATCATATAAGTTAGAGAACAAAAGAGGAAAGTAACCTGTGTATGTGTGTGTGTCCGTTTGCGTGTAGACGCATGCATGCATGTACACGCGTGTACATGCATGTATGCATTTTTAGATATTAAAGTATATACACAGCTTGTATACTGGAAGCTAAATACCTCTTCCAACAGCTATTCTATATCCTACGACAAGACTAAAACTTTAGACAGAAGAACTATTTTACATCTTAAATATAAAAAAGCATATACTAATTTAAAAAAATACAAACAAAATAACAGACAATTATCTAGAGAGGAAACAATGAACCACTGAGAAGTGTAAACATTGACAGCATTGAACCTCATAATACTCCTGGGTTACCTATTTCACCAAGAATGCCCACCCTGCAAGGGTTTATTACTTGCTATAATCATTTTTTCTGGTTATACCCAACTTGTGTATTTATCTCTATCTGCTTATTTATCTGTTTGTTTTTCACTTGACATTTCTTTACTGGATACATAACCCTAGCTAGAATGCAAACAGTAAATTAAAAAAAAAAAAGAAAATTAAAAAAAAAAACAGAAGTACAATCAATAATGCAGTGAATGTTTGAGAAATGGATCCAAGAAATTCACTTCAAGCCCAAATCCATTTTGAAAATACATCAAGAAATAGGACCATTGATCCAGTCATAATTCTTTGTGTTACATGAAGCATTGCCTACCCTCAAACCATGTAATTACTACAGCCTACAGAGATGCCATTCAGACATCCAGCAAAAGTAAAGAAGCTCTCACATCAGCAAACAACTTTTAAAGCTGTGAGGTACTTCATGTTGCAACAATCTGTGTGCGTGTGCTTATGAGCATGTGTTTGTATATGAGAATGAAGTATCTTACAACTTTTAAAGCTGTCAAAACCCTTTTGATGTTGCAATATGCATATGTACCCTAATTATTTCATATCTCAAGATTATCTGTGCAGTAATGCATACACATCCTACTTATATTAAATTTCAAAAATATTTTTTAAAGAGTATATGTTGTTAATTTTAATATTTGATGACTGCATGAATGTGCATAAATTCAGCCAATCTTGATTCTGGTAAAGACTGAATTAATTGGGTCAAATAACTTTATTATTGTATACAATCAAGATATATGAGATTAATATTGTCAAGTGTGTACATACACACATATATTTATTTTTTATATGTATGTATATTGTGGAGGCGGCATTGTGCATGCACTTTACTTGTATTTTAAATATGTAATTGATGCAAATGATTTTATTGGATGTGCTTAATTTAATTATTATTATAATTATTCATTGAATTTTGTATTTAAGTGTGGAAGTGACTGATTGCCTCATCTTGCACTGAGAAAGGGTTGTTTAACCTGAAAGCTTTGCTTTTTACAAATAAATTTTAGAGTACATTGTTCCAGTTGTTTTTCTCTGTGATTCGACTATCTACAAATTGTTACTTTGCCAACATGCTTGTCATCACTGCTGCTCAAATAAGTTTAAACCAGCTAAGAGTTTGTAAATGTCCATAAGAAAGCTCAAATGTTCAAAAGCATCATATAAGTGCAACTAATTACAATGTACATTATCAACTACTGATTAATATTTTTGGTGTGAAGAAGTAGCCTATCTCAATAAAAGTCCAGGAAAATGTGCATGCAAAAATGCATAATGCAATTCTATCATGGGCATTTCTGTTTTTTTTTTCATTGAAACAGAAAAGAAATGAGTTTGAGTTGAAACAGAAAAGAAATGGGTTTGAGTTGACTTTATCTAGAAGCTCACTTCAGACTACTACATCTCTTAACAACAGTTACAAAATACATTTGGAAACTTCAATAGTTGGAAGAGGGGCTACTACCAGTAGAGCAAATTGCCACAGTGTGACAATGTTGGGCCTTCAGTTTTTCAGCTATGGTTAGCTGAGGGGAGACAAAATACTTTTTCTTAAAGTCAGGGAGAAAAAATTGTTTTTGGTAACCATACCATTCTGGGAGGGCAAATCTCAGTCCACTTCCTCACCCATCTGTACCTTAATAGCCATGTGATAATACTGTCTAATCCAATCAAGACAGTCCAATCAAAACACCTGACAGAAATATGATATCTCCTTCAAACTTAGATAAGGTAATCACATTCATATACCCGCATCAGTATTAATCTACCCTAAAAATCAAACTATGACTCTAACTTGGCCCATTCAAACTCAGATATCTATCTTTGAAAAACTCCACCTAAAAATTCTATTCTTCACATCAAACTACTGCTAAGAACTGCAAGATCCACAATCATCTTCCCCCCATGAAAATCTAAAAAAAAAAAAAACTATTCCTTCCTTTCTTTATTTCTTCCCCACTCACACTCTCATAGCCAACTTCTCATCCTATACTCCCCTTATCCCTAATATATGGCAATGGTATCAGCCTCCTTTATCTCATTTTGTATAAGGTGACTGGACCATCGCATCAACACTGACTATCACCTAGAGTCAATTTTCACAGTGCCAGGTGACTCACTCTGAACTTCTGCCTCACTAAATCTATCTCCCTCTAAATGCCATATCACTACACTTTACAGAAAAAAAAATGGCTAGTCACTGTAGCCAAAACACAAAACGTCACAAGCAATTCATTGTACTTCACCTGTGTCTCTAACATGTGTAACTCTATTTCCACCAGCTTCAGAAAATAAGCCAACCTATTCAAATTAAAATTCCTTTTAAAACAGTATTTTTCCACCTCATGGCTTTGCTCCATGCAACTTCTCCTCGCATACTATTTTACAACTACACTTGATTCCACTTCACAGCCTATCTGCTTGCAGCTTAGTACATACTTTTTCCTACACACACACACATACAGACACACACACATAAACACACACACACACAAATCTATATATATATATATATATATATATATATATATATATATATATATATATATGTGTGTGTGTGTGTGTCTGTATGTTTGTATATATATTATATATATATATATATATATATATATATATATATATATATATATATATGTGTATATGTATATATATATATATATATATATATATATATATATATATATATATATATATATATATATATATAGTTTACTATCATGTTCCCGAGACAGACTTGGTCGAATGGTGGTAACATCAATTCACATCTGCAAAAAACTGACATTGCCAAAATCCGGTATTGTTGAAATACAAATTGAATGCGATCTTGGGACTACAGCAAACATGGGTCGAGATAGGGGTAAAATTTGTACTTCTGCTTTATCGGTGTTTGACACTGCCAATGTTTGAGGTTCAGGTTTCGCACCTATAGAAGATATATATATATATATATATATATATATATATATATATATATATATATATATATATATATATATATATATATATATATATATATATATATATATATATATATGTCTATATATATATATATATATATATATATATATATATATCACTTGTTTTTAGTCTTCTCTCAATCTCCTGTCCCCTTCATTACACTGAAGAGAACCCTTTTACTAAGTTTGAATGTCCAAAATGTTGCAAATCTCACAGCTGCATTTGGAATGTGATTTTATAAAAGCTGCAAGCAGCATGGCAGTTGTCTTTATGGGTGTCCTACTGACTCGTTAGGAGTGTCAATTGGGTACACCATCAATGAGTAACCCTGGTGTTCTGTAAAGAACAGAAAGCACATATTTAGGAATGCAATAATGATTTGCCTTTGCAGTGCCTGAAATAAACCCACCAGCTACATTTTTGTAACTGTCCATGAGAATAGTTTTTTAATCTTCGAAGGATAACATGAATGGATGGAGCCAGCAGAATATTACTAACAGGACTGAATCAGGAACATGCCTTCACACAAATAAAGTGCAGCTGCACTCACACAGGTCATATTACATGAACCTCGTAGCTCTCTAGCACCCCTTCAACCCTATTTCATCCTTCCTTATCTCATCTTGTCATCCCCTTACTTACTGCCTTTCAGTCATCCTACCTCCCTCTTCTCATTGTATCTCACACACATCTCTCCTTTCTCCTAATCTTCCCGCTGATTGCCTGTCTCACCATTTCTTTCTCTTTTCCACATAGTATCCTTTCCTGCAACTACACTCATTTGCCTCTACTAATCTGTTCATACCACTCTATATAATGATAAGCTGCTACCCCTGTAATACAAGCCATCTCAGTCATTATGGCTATATTTTATCCAGAAAGGTCTGCTAAGCATCATTCCATTTTCCCATCTATGTCTTGACTTTGTAAACTGCTTCTTAAACTAAATGTTGCTTCATATTTTTGTATCTGTCAGTGTTTGCTTTTTGTCATATCCTGGTATCTCCCATACCTCTTAACCTCTTAGCACAAGAAATTTGGACAAAGTTGGACATAATGGGAGGGCAAAGGCCCAAAAAAATAGAGATACATTTTAAATATTGCTTTTACAAACTTAGAAAGTTGCTTAAATAACAGGATTTGTGTTAGCATGTGCATTTGGAATTGCTATTTAACTGTTACCTCCAAATAGGTGTTTTGCCTCATGAATGGAGAATGACTGCATAAAGGAGGGTCATCTACAGTCCCTGGAAACTATAGAACCATAAGTCTCACTAGTCTTATATGTAAAGCCATGGAAAGAATTACCATGGAGATGATCACTAGAGATATAGTAAACCTCCAGACACTGGACCCAACCCAATTAGGTTTTGTCAAGGGCATATGCCTACTCACTCTGGTGGACTTCTTTGAGAAGGTCACCAAAGCAATGGATGAAAGTAAAATTGTTCACGCTGCATACCTTGTCCTGGCCAAGGAATATGACACAATACCATACTCAGGCATTGTTGACAAACACAAGAGGTTAGGTACAAACCCATATGTCACTCTGTGGATAGCCAACTGGCCCACAGACAGGATCCAGGAAGTTAGGACTGGGGAGTCCACCGCTATAAAAAGGCCAATCACAAGTGGAGTCCCTCAGGGATCAGTGTTCAGACCATTCCTTTGTGGCATGTACTTCTCAGAAGTCAAGGCCAATATTAGTGGTCACTGGCTGACAAAACTTGCAGATGATTGCATATTAGGAGCTGTCATTGAATCTCACACTGACACAAATGTTCTCCCAGAGGAGCTGACACAGACAGACAAACAAGTGGTGTCAGAGCCGTGGAGTAAAACAAATGTCAAGCAAAGCAAAATAGTATCCTTTGGGAAGTCATCCATCCCTGGTAACTGTCATATTGACAACACACCCTTTAGAGTTGACCAAGTAGTCAGGGACTTAGGAACATACACAGATAGTAATCTAGCCTTTGATCATGTGTCTACAGTGGTAAGGAAATCATTCTGTATTGCACAACTTATAAACAAAGGTATGCATCTAAGTCAAAGGAAGTAATTGTTCCACTGTATTTGGCATTCATCAGGCCTGCCATTGACTACGATTCCCCCTTTGGTATGTTCCTAACCAGGCATATTCAGCAATTGAAGTGTCCATAGAGGTTCCTCACTAAAAGAATACAGGACCTAAATAGAACGTCCTATGCAGACCAGCTTAAGGCACTATCCTTATATTCTGTCTCTTACAGGCTTTTGAGGGGATATCTATGCCTGACATACAGGGCATTGTCAGACCCCACTCTGATGGACCTCCTACATATCCACAAAACAAACAGCACCAGAATTACCCATTCTAAAGACTTAAACCTTGCCTGTGATATAAATAGGGCCTGCTGGAGAGATAGGTATGTATCCCAGAGACTACCCTGTCTATGGAACAGGCTCCCCATCCATGTGAAGCAGAGTTCCTCCCTAACACAATTCAAGTGCAACTTGGACAATTGGATGGAAAACTGAAAATTCATCCATGGTTTTGCACCTATGTCTCTAATGGGCACAGGTAGCCTGCAAATGGTTCATCTCCCAACCCCCTGCTTATACTTATTAAGGGTATCAGAACTTGTCAGAGACTTGGGATGCATGGCTAGGCTTAAAAAGGCCCTTGTGATCATTAGCCTAGTAAACACCTATGAACCTATGTATTTTCTGAAGGATATGAAGTCTGTAACTCTAATGCATGTCATTATTTAGTGAATTAATCCTTAAAGTATACCAGTGATTTGTCAAAAAAGTGCAACTTTTATGAAGAGGAGACTAAAAATAAGAGGCAAAAATCTGGACATTCTGTGAAAATCTGTAAGGCTGAGAAGTATGGTATCTGTAAATATGTTTTGTTCATTTTGTTCATTTCTTATGTGATCCTATTCACCTGGGCTATGCCTACAAATGGTCCATGAGGTCAGTGCATTTTTCCAGTAAACAAATATTGTACATACATCTATAGCTATATACCTATATCTCTATATCTGTATATATCTGTATATATATATATATATCAAATAAATTCACTATTATTTGGTTCTGCTAGTTCCCTTAAAATAACCTGAACTGACTTACGGGGCAGTAACCCCCCTCAATCCACTTGCGGTCCTCAGTCTTAAATCAACAAACATTGATCATATCCTATTTCCACTGTGACTAAGGCAATTATATTTTAGGGAGAATGAACCTTTGCAGCTGATGAGATACAAGCAGCTCTGACAAAAAGAGCAAGATGAAAAGACAAAGTACTAGGGAAAAATTAAAGCATATCTTCTGACTCACAGTTATCAGTGAATCATTTCTACTTGCTTTGTTTCACTTCTGACTCATGTATTTTTCCTAAAAATAAAGAAGTTTTTATTAGATAATAAATTATACATTTCTAATAAAGTCTAGGCTTTAATAATCCAGCAGTCTCACTTTGGACAGTACATTTAAGACATGTTTAAATTAATTACATATTTTCTGCAGCAGGGTATTCAAATATTCTTTTTTAGTCCCATCAACCACAGACATAAGTGACACTCCTTCCTCATTCCATATGCAGTATATCCCAGTCATGAACTTTTCATACCTAATCTGAGGTGGATGCTGGCATAATATTATATGCAAAAAGTTCTGTATGCTGAGAAATCAACACATTATACCATGACAAAATTTCTGCAATAGCTAAACCTAACTGCGTTTGTCTATTTAAAAACATAATTATAGTTGATACTAACTCTTGTTCTAGTTCTTTGTGAAGTATATAAGTTATAGCAAACCTACAAAAATGTATGCCATTGCTATGGTCTGAATATCATAAGGCATATCAGATACGATGCTGAAGAAAAGAAGGAAGATGAGTTTCAGTAGAAATCTAACCAGAATATAGACCACTGGATATACAAATATAGTAGGACAAGACTATAGCACTATTTTTAAAACAGGACACCACTGTCTCTAAAGACTGTGAAAATAGCCAAGTGGTTATTCTTATCTGCTGAATAGATATTTATTGGGAAGATAATGAAATCCCTACAAGTGAACATGACTAGAAAAACAAAATTCAAAAGTAAGTGTACATGTAGATGTATACCACGCACACACATATGCATGTGTGTGTGTGTGTGTGTGTGTGTGTGTGTGTGTGTGTGTGTGTGTGTGTATGAATATATATATATGTGTGTGTGTGTGTGTGTGTGTGTGTGTGTGTGTGTGTGTGTGTGTGTGTGTGTGTGTGTGTGTGTGTGTGTGTATAATTTTATATGATTTTATTATGTTGAACAAAACGCTTAGAAAAAAAACAAGATTGAACATGTATAATATCAAATTACTTAAACATTGAATGAGTGAAACATCAAAAAAGGAAAACAAGTTCCTTTCCTGATGTTTACACTAAACCATCCCTGACACCGTAACATTAGCCTCCAGTTTGTCTGAATAGTGGCATGTTATGGGAAGACCTTTTTAAGGTACAGTATGGACTTAGGTGGAGTGGGGCCATGTTAGGGTTAGCACGCACTACTGAGGTGATGCAGGAAGGGCGAAATATTGTGTGCTTACCTAACCTTTCTCCACCCCAACCCTTCCCATAACACTGCCACTACACAAGACACACTCATACACAGAAACATGCACCAACACACCATACAGACATAGCATCTAACCCCTTACTTAACCCTGACTCTAACCCTAAAATGCGCACTCTCACATGCAAACACGCAATACCTATACGCTTACCTAACCCTTACCCTAACCCAAACATACACATACACACTATATCCCTCTCCCAATCCCCATTACCACTTTGGAAAAAATGGCATTTTGAGATATTGAACGTTTGACTATCTGAATATACAACAATCTCAACCACTCCTAGCATTTGTCAAACAATATAGCTATCCTTCTATCTATCTCTGTATAGATAGATATATAAACACATAGACATGGCTCAAGGCCATGAAAGCACACTGACAGAACATGGCTATAATGCCTTTCATATATTTTGACCACGCACTGAACATGAAAGAACAAGAACAGGAGGTGCATCAATCTACATTAAAGAGGAACAGACCTCAAGGCTGATCAAACAACATGACATGCTTGAGTTCCTCCATGTCCAACTAATCTTGAAAAAATCCATTACCATATTCTTGCCAGCTACAAGTCCCCACCATGAACCAGATACCCATACATCATACCTGAAGTTAATAGAATCACTCACCATCCAGCCCAGTACCATACTCATGGGTGATTTTAACTTCCCATCTGTTAATTAAGAGGCATGCATGACAACTAACATGCAAGCCTAAAGATTTCTTGACTTTGAACATTCAAATGCCATGGAGCAGACTGCACTCCAACTAGTAGAATAAATTTTGTAGATCTGGTACTCACAACTATGGGAGAGTGCACCCCCCACCCCGTGTGATGTCCTCACTGCTGAGATCAAATTACAAAACATTCTTCCTTCAGATAAAGCTAAAACAAATCCCTCCACCTAAGCCCAAAAACTTTAAGAACTTCTCTAGGGTAAATTGTCCCCTATTAAGGGATGACATAGCTAGTTTACAAGCTCCCCCAAAACCAGAAAACACAGAATCCTTTGCAGAGGTATACACAAAGGCCCTGTATGTCCAATAAACAACTGCATAGAAATGAAAGTAGCAGATCAAAATAAACCCAGGTAAAACCACAAAAGCAAGGCACCCTGGTAGATCCCTGGTATTAGTAGGTTGTACAACAAAAGAAAGAAATAAAATACTGTCGAGAAATAAGAGGAAATGTGCACAACGGAGCAAAAAGCCTCTTGTTAGTATAAACAAGTGAATCATGGAACTAGTGAAGTCTCTGAAAGCAGACTACTTTGAGGTAAAAACAGCCTCTAAAGCTAAGGATAACCATAAGGCATTTTTCAGTTATGCCCACAGTTTTAAAGGCACCACCCAACAATGTGCAGAGTTAGTTGTATGTGACATCACCTTTATTCAGCCAGAGGATGTAACAAATCTGCAGGCCAACAAATTCAGCTCAAATTTCACCTCCCCAGCACACCAAGTTCTCCCCAAAGAAATACCTTCCACCGCCAATTATCACCAAAGAGCAGGTTACCACTGCACTTTCTAAAGCTAAAAATACACTTTCAATGGGGCCTGACAATATACCAGGGTGTCTCTTAAACGGCTTAAATCAGGACTTATCAGGCCCATTAGTATCTCCCTTTAAGCACAGCTGCCAGACTGGCTTTGTCTTGGTATGCTTACTGCCATGGATAGAATAGTCATGGACCTAATAAATAATGACATAGGAAACCTCCTGGACCCAACCCAATGCAGCTTTGTTGAGAGCAGGCCATGCCTACTGAATCTGGTGGATTTCTTTGAGAAAGTGACTAAGGCCATGGATGGGGATAAAACAGTATATACTGCCTATCTTGACCTAGCCAAGGCATTTGACTCAATTCCCCACTCAAGTATTATAAATAAACTCACAAAACTGGGCATAAATCCCTATGCCACTAAATGGATAGCCAATTGGCTCATGGACAGGACACATGATTAAAGTGAGTGAATCCAGATCCATCAAGAGTCCATTTGCTAGCAGTATGCCACTGAACTTAGTGCTGGGACCACTCCTGTTCAGAATGTACTTCTCTGAAGTCAGGGCTAATGTGGAAGACCTCTGGATGGCAAAGTTTGCTGATAACTGCAAGCTTCGGGCAATCATTGAATCTCTCAGTCCTGTACATATCCTTCAGTAGGGTCTAGGTCAAACAAATGATTGGTGCCAGAACCATGGCCTAAAACTAAATATGAAAAAATATATTCTCATACCCTTTGGGAAGTCAAATACCCCTGCAAATTACAATATCAGTAGAACAACCCGAATAGTATATTCAGTGTTGAGATATCTAGTTACACAGATTGGTAATTGTCTGACCTTTGACTGCTATGTGTCCACAGTGGTGAAGAAGTTCTTCTATGTGGCACAACTTAAAAGTAAAGATATGGCATTCAGATCCAAGGAAATTATAGTCCTACTGTACTCATCCCTCATTAAACCAATATTTGAGCACAGTGTTCCATTTAGCATGTACCTCACAAGACACCTACAGCAGCTGGAGTAACCGCAGAAGTTCCTCATAAAGAAAATACAGGGTGTAAACATGTCATATGCAGATAGACTAAAACCCTATCCCTTTACTCTCTCCTACTGACTATTAAGGGGTGAATTATGCCTGACCTATAAGGAACTCACAAATCCAGCCCTGATCAAGCTGCTACACATTCGGAAGTCAAACAGTATGGGAGTCACCTGATTGAGGGATCTAGACTTAGTCAGCAAATCAAACAAATCATGCTGGAGAGACAGATATGTGTCTCAGAGATTACTCCTTCCTTGGAGAAGGCTTCCTATGCACATCAAGCAGAGTCCTTTCCTGAACCTCTTCAAACACAGTTTAGATCAATGGATGGGGAATCACAAGTTAACACCTGGGATAGTGCCTATGTCCCTTATGGACGGGAGCAATCTGTAAGATACTCAAGGCATAGGCACAAATCCATGACATCCTGTTGCCCCATGTGTCATATAGTGGATAAAATTCAATTATATTGACTAGGCTTGTAAGATCAATAGATAGATAGATGGTTTCCAAACAGTTGTTCAACCACAAAAATGGAAAGAACATGTGGCCAAAGACTGAATGGTGAGCAAGTCCAATCAAATACTCTGTTTAAGACATGTGCTCCTCCAAAGTTCTGGTTCTATGTCAAAACTCATCCCAGAGGTGTGTGAGCAGCATGCAGCAGACAGATAGAGGTTGGAATACTCCCTCTTTCAAGACCCATGTTAAACCCTGTCTTGAAGTTTCATTAGATAGTGATTCAGTCACTTTTGTTGTGATGTGTTACATTTCGGTGAGCTTGGATTTGATTACATATTATATATTTTTATACACAGATGAACTTACATGAGTAAACTTCAAGACAGGCTTGAACATGGGTCTTGAAAGGGAGAGTATTCCAACCTCTATCTGTATGCTGCATGCTGCTCGCGCACCTCTGGGATGAGCTTTTTTTTTTTTTTTTTGCTGTAAATTTTTGATTTTTTTTATTACTGTAAACTGTTGATGTACTTGGAGCTTTTCACCTCGGGTCCCGACTGAAAATTGGCCCAAAGCCCAGCTGGAATAACTTGGTTACCAAATGCCAATAAATACATGAATACATAAATAAATAAACAAATCTACCTATATAGATACATAAACATGTATTATATTAACTCACATACTACTACTAAGAATAAGTTTGACACCAAGCTGCACTTGCTCAAAAACATTAACTTGGAGCATGCGAATGGAAAATCCATCTTTTTTTTGCGGGGGGTGCAAACCCTCTGCACCCACCATATCCCAGCAGCTTATACATACCAACTCTGGGACTGATCATTAGTGGGAAAAAGAGCATAATTTCTTCCCTGCTATGTCACTAATCTGACTGCACATTAACCAGCTATTTTGTCAATCATCCTGACTGGAATGTTGCAATAGTACAAACAACTACTGACACAGAATAAATCTGATACACAGTTTAACACACACACACACACACACACACACACACACACACACACACACACACACACACACACACATATATATATATATATATATATACTTCATTTGTTCGACACTTCAAAATGCCGAATTTCATATAGCCAAGACCATATGATCAACATTTGAAATGTCAAACATATCAAATACAAAAGTAAAAAACAACAAACACTTACCTAAACACTGCTAGCAGTGGGGCAAGCACCCCTGCACCCCCGTAACTTAAATATACCAACTCCAAGATCACACTACAATGCAGGAATGGAAATCTTTTCATTTTGCAGTGTATGGAGATGCAGGTTCCGCATTGTCAGCATTTCAAATGTCGATCATATGGTCTCAGCCATATGAAATTCAGCATTTTGAAGTGTCGGCAATGTGAAGGGGACCCATATATAGATATATATATATATATATATATATATATATATATATATGTATATATATATATATATATATATATATATATATATATATATACCATTTTATATATATATATATATATATATATATATATATATATATATATATATACATATATATATGTGTGTGTGTGTGTGTGTATATGTATGTATGTATGGATCTACTTTCAAATCTCAAAATACTGAAATACCCAATTTCAGTATCACGAGACGAAAATGTAGAGAATCCTGTTGTTTGAAACTTCAAAATAACAAATCTGAGAATGTCAAATCTGTCATAGTTGTGGTGTGGTGTTTTGTGAATTGTATATTGTCACTTTAAGGTGGAGTGATTTGTGGAATGTAGAAATGGCGGCAGATGTGTGGTTATGTATGGAAGCTTTGGGTAGGTGTTTAGTGTTGTAAGGGTTTGGGAGAGAAATGTTTTATGTATTAATTTGTTGGGAAGTTTGAGGAGTAGGTCACGGTAGGTAGGTCACAGTGTGTGTGTGTGTTTGTTTTGTAAGTGGTGATTTTTGTAGATGTGTAGTTTGTGTGTTTCTCATGGGTATGGTTTTGAAATTGTGCAATGGATGTCTAGGATGTGTGATGGTAGGTTTGTTGTTTTTTTCATAGTAGTGCAACCTCGGAGTGGATATATTTATATATAATTTCTGGGGATGTAGGGGGTGCAGGGGAGCTTGCCCTCCTGCTTAGACAAAATGCAGATTACTAGGGTTTTGTTGGTGTGTTTGTCACTGTGGTTTGTGATGGCATAGGGAGGAAGGTTGTGTTTGTATTTATATTTGTATGGTGGAGGCTAAAAAAAAACAGACCATCACATACTGACAATTTGGTATTATGAACTTTCAGTATAGTGTTCAGTTTTCTAATGTTTTGTTGTGGTGGATTTTTATGATTATTTTCTCGAGATACTGAAATTCACTATTTCATTATTTCAAGATTTGAAAGAATATATATATATATATATATATATATATATATATATATATATATATATATATGTATATTTATTGTTTGCTGACCAAGTTATCCTCTTTTCAGGGGAAACCAAAGGTGGTATTATAATACTAGTGGAAATTAGGCCAAGGCATCAGGCAACTTTCCCTATTCATGTCTATTCATGAGTAGGACACTGTTTGGTGTAGCAACTTCATGATTCAATTTCAGGTGCACTGGTGGCCTGGAGAGGCAGGAAGTAACATTGAATATGCTCAGAAAGAAGATGCAGGCAAGGATTTGTTATCATTTCATAAATCAGAGATAGAGGATTAGGGATCAGTGCGAGTTGTTGTTTGAAGTTAGAGAAGCTCATCAGAAGTAGTCGAGCTGATAATTTTATGCGGTTTACAAGGAAAGGAGGTCATGACAGTAGTCAAGCCCTCAGATGAGTTGTAGTTCGAAGCAGGAAATGGTAGGGTAAATGTAAAGGTATCTGAACCTTCAGAGGATTCAGAGATGTTATTTCAATGTAACCTGTTTAATGAAGAAGGTGAATCACAAAATGTTTGTACTATTACAACCTTCCAGTCAGGATGGTTAAAGGATATTATTTTACAAGACTTGATTTTACAGAGTGAACTGGAAAGCGGAGAAACTATGTCATTGGCTTTCATTATGGACAGGGTGCAAGAAGAAGAAAGACAAGAAATAGTAAAGAAAAAGTCTTATGCTGAGAAAGTAAAAGAAGGAGGGAGATGAGAAAAGAAGTTCAAGCAGAGAAGGAAGAAATACCTAGCAAGAACAGTAAAAAAGAGAAAAGTCTGGACAGGTATAATATATGAGATAATACTCTCTCCTTTAGGTATATTACCACAACAGCTAAGATCTTTTATACACATTAGTAAAGACTCATTTTGTGACATTATATTTGAATCTTTCAAGGTATGGAAAAAGGTTGTAGATAAATATGAAGAAAAGACTGTAGCCCACGGAATCCATATGACTTACAGGTTTTTAATAGGAAAGAGAAAAAGAAAGCATTTATAATGTTTCAGACTGAAATTCAAAAAAAGTCACTCATGGACTGTTTACAGACATTATGTAAAGATGAAATAGATATCATGAGAATATACAAGAACAAAGGCCAATGGACTGGTGGTTGGGAATATATTGCTTTATTAAAAACTCACAGTAAGATGCTGTCCAGTTCAATTCTCAGCTAGAGCATCTTCTGCATGGAGACATGCGTGAATAGGCATACCTTCATTGAAGGTTGTGCATCAAGGCTGGTAACTTGGCATGTAAAAATCAACTACCAATCATTAGCGGACCGGAGTTCCACTGTGGCGACTCCTAACAAAAAGCCGAAAGACACAACAACAACAACATTAAAAATGGTAAAGGCAAAATTGTGCATATCCCCAGCATGGTAAATGTGGAATGAAACAGAAGTGTTGTGAAATATTGGGGACAACAAAAAATGTGCTTCATTTGTGGACAATGTGATAATTTAATTAGTAATTGTGACAAAAGAAAATGTTATATATGTGGTAAAATGAGGCATCATACAGAAAATGTGATTTGAAATGTTTCAGATATGAAAAAACAGGTTATTTATGGATAGATTATGAAGAACAGTTAGCTAGGCAGAAAGGGGAAAATAGGGAACAAGAAGTTATTCAAGTTATCGAGCTGGCAGTTGTTCAAGAGATACAACAAGAAAAAAATACAGAACAAGAGAATAAGACACAAGAAAAAGAAGCAAGTCACTTAACAGTGAAAAATGAGATAAAACATAACATAGCAAAACAGGAAAATAAGGCAAGAACGTTTGTCAGAAGTAAGTGATGAAGAAGAAATGGATAGTAGTGAGAGGAAATAAAAAATATCTATTGGCAAGAGAATAAAATATAGGAAAAGAAAGTATTTAGGTACAGGCACAAAAGAGAATAAGAAAGGGAAAGGATAAGTAACTATGTGTAAGTGAAAAATAAATAAATAAGTTAAAGCAAGAGTATTAGCAATAAATGTCAATAGTATAAAGAATATAAAATTGAGAATAGGGGTATTAGAATGGTGTACAAAAACAGATATAGATGTGATTGTTTTGGGATATATAAGAATTACATCAAAAGAAAAAATAATACAAACAGAGAAGTTATGGGGAGGTCAGATTGTGTGGAATATAGGGGTCAAAACATATTCAGGGGTATCAGTATTGTGCAGATCATCAATAAAAGTCTTGGATGTCAATAGGGAGCATAACAGTTATAGATATGAAATGGAAGTACCACATATTTAGGCTCATTGTGATTTATACATATGTAACAAAACACAAAATACAAAAAAAACAAAAAAATGGTGTCCACAGTGATGCAGCAGTTAGCCTTGTCACTTCATAACAAGAGGTTCTCCAGTTTGATCCTTGTAGGGGTGCCTTCTATGCAGAGTCTGCATGTCCTCTCTACGGTCATGTAGGTTTCCTATGGGTACTCTGTTTTCCTCCCACATTCCAAAGACATGCAGTAGGTGGACTGGACACTGTAACTTGGCCATAGGTGAGTGTGTGTGTGTGTGTGTGTGTGTGTGTGTGTGTGTGTGTGTGTGTGTGTGTGTGTGTGTGTGTGTGTGCGTGTGTGTGTGCGTGTGTGTGTGTGTCCATGAATGTGTGGTTTGAATGAACTACTGTGGCAGGCTAGCCACCTGGCAGTGTAAACTTTAGCTTGAGATAATTGTCACTGCAGAAGCAACACCCCGACTCTATGTGCAAAAATGGAAACAGGAGTTAAGGATGGATGGATGGCTGGATGGCATATGCAACAAAAAAGCAGAGAAAATATGTCAAAAATTTGTTAGAATATGTTAATGTAAATGTGGAGGTTATATTGGTACGTGATTTGAACTGTGATATATATGGAAAAAAAGGAGAGTGGGGACATAAAAATAATGTTGGAAATTATAAAAAGTGTCAGGTTATACATATGGAATAGTAAACAATGGACATATAAAAGAAGTACTATAGGACAGAAATTGATTATTTTATTATTTCAAAGAGTACAGTACAAGAAGGAAAACGTGCAGGTTTTTCTGATCATTTGCGAATCCTCATAAAAAAATTTTTTTTTGACAAATCACTGGGATGATCTAAGGATTAAAGTAGAAAATGCATTTGAATTTCCATCTTCATATCCTTCAGATAATGCATTCTAACACACATTCTGTTATTATAGCAACTTTCTAAGTTTAAAAACAGCAATATTTAAAATGTGTCCCCATTTTGGGCCTTTGTCCCCCTCATTATGTCAGGCTTTGTCCAGATTTATTGTGCTAAGAGGTTGAGAGGTATGAAGGGTATATAATATATGTATACAGATTTAGGAGATTGGCAGAAGAAAGCTTTTGTGCATGTTAAATGAATGGTTAAACAAAGAATTTAGACAAGAAGAAATATGAATGAGAGCTATGAAATTTATATAGAAAATGGGTAGAAAGAAGATAGAAATCAGAGACTGATAGTACTTAATAATGCAGATTATTAAATATTTATGAAAGTAATAGAATTAACATTGGAAAATAAATTGCATAACATGTTGAAGGAGACAATATTTGGAAGGAAAGGAAAGGAAATACAAGAAATACTTGTAATAGTATGGGAATTTGTACATTATATGATATACAGGAATGTGGATGCAAAAATTATGGGAGATGATTTAAATAAAACATTTGATAAGATTTAATACCAAGTATTATGGAATATAATGAAAGAATGTCAGATAAGAAAAAAAATCAGAAATATTTTTGAGAAAGCATACAGGAATAAAGTAAAGTGTTAGTAAATGGTTCATTAAGTCAGAATATTGATATATGCAGTGGTATAAGGCAAGGATGTTCTGTGAATAATACTTTGCATTAGTTATAAATGAAGTTGTTAGGAAAATAAATATTTTGTTAAAAGTGGCAGAATATAGGAATTTGGAAATAGAATGATATAGTAGTAGTAGCAAAGAATAAAGAATGGATTGAGGAACTTATTAAGGTACTTAACAGACATTTAAATGAAATAGGAATGAGTATAAATAGAGATAAGAGTAGAGGTTTAGGTGAAGAAAAATATAGAAAATATTCATTTTAATAAGAATGAAATAAAATTGCTGGGTTTAACTTTTGAAAATGATATGGTTAAAACTAAACAATGGGAAATGTAAAATATGAAGAATATATGTTTGTTTAGGAAAACTTACAAGTTGGCATACAAGAAAAAGGTGTATCTAATAAATTCAGTTTTACTAGGAAATTGCATATTTGGCAAATGTGTATATGATTTAAAAAGAATATGAGAAAAAATGTCAGCTGTATTCTCATTTATATGAGGTTTTAGATTAAACCCAGTGAAATGAGGTATAGTATATGTTAAAGAAGAAGAAGGAGGATTAGGTTTGATAAATCCAGTGGTATATGCAGCATCACTGCATTTATATAAAGAATTAAAATGGATGCAAGATGGGAATAAATCATTAATAAGTATGAGTACGGAAAAATATAAAACAATATGGAATATGATGGAAACATTTGTGAGAGAAAGTAAAGCAATGAATGGGAAAATAAAACAATATGAGGAGAAAATAATATTGTGGAAAATAAGATTAAATGAGACATAGGACAACCAGAAAGTATGATATATGAATGCAATGGATAAGTATCATTGTATTTATCCATGGGAAAATGTTGAGGAAAGTAAGATAACTGCATTAAAAGTCAGAATGAAATGGTGTAAAAAATATGTTGAATGTAAGGACTTTTTATCATAGTTACCTATAAAAAATTGCCAGTGAAAGTACACATGCCTTATAAAAATAGAGGACATAATCTGTTATCACTATGGTAATCTACTTACAACAGAAATTTTTTTTTTTAATTGTAAAAGGGTAAAGAAATTATGGAATGAATTATCTGAAGAAAATTATAGAGAAAGCATTAAGAGAATAGGAAATATAAATATGAATACAGTAGAATGTGGTTATTATGGAAATAAAAAGGCATTTGTTAAAAAAATCGACAGTAAACTGCTTTATATACATTATATGGGTCATATGGAACAAAATAATTAATGGGCTAAAATATAATGGAAAATGGATACTATCTGATATTTTGAACTAAATGAGATTCTGGTTAGGAAAAAAAGACTGGGGGTCTTAAAGTGAAAATGTTTCGGAAAAATGATGGAAAAAATTATGTTTGCTTGGAAATTGTAAAATGTTTGTAAATTATATATAATATTTAAATTATATAAATAATGTATATAATGTCAACAGTGTAAATATCTAAGTATTGTTTTAGATAAAGGACATCTACATTTTTAAAAGGATATAGTATTACAATAAGCCAGAGATAGTTGCACAATGCAGCAAGAGGAAGATGGAATGGTTGCCATTCCTGTTGCTGAAAATGCTATAAAAATTATTACAGTGACTTCTAATAGTTTTCCAGATCAATTGCTTGTGAATATGATCAATGTAGATGAACTGGAGATAGAAAATGTAGCTTTGTGGAGTCAATGTGGCTTTGTGGAGTCAAATAATGGATAGAATTAATCCTGATGAGCCAGTTGTTCCTATGCTAAAGGAGGGGATGTCAGGAGATAAAAGGAAGGAAGTTACTCCTGTTCCTGTTTTTAAGACAGTCCAAAGATCAGATAATGTATTGCACTAACAACAGATGTTCCTAGTGTTACATATGTTACTATTGTGAAGAGGTTTCAGACTGAACTTGTTAAGAGTAATACACAAACAAATCCATTAACCTATGGTATGTATTTATCCATTAAAGACATTATTATTGATCCATATGCAGTTTGTAACTTTATCATTGCACCTTTGGGAATTAAAGTTAAAGACATTTAAGCATTTATACATGGGGAGGGGACTTTTGTGATATCACATTTGAAACTGTTGACACTGTATATCAGTTGTTGCAGTTTAGAACTGTGGATGTCAATGACTCATTTATTAGGCAGCATTTCTCACTTCACTGTGAATGTGTTTTTGATATTAAAAAAATGTAAGATAATAAGGGTTTGTGGAATAGGTAATTGGACATGTGGGTTTTACTATCTAAAAAGTATGATAAAGTGAAGCACAGTCTGAGTGTCATTTCTACTAATGATCATAGAGCATATGTGTACTATAAGGGGCAGCCTAAAACTTTTTTATGTGTTCCTTTATCACATCTGATTCCAAATTATGATAAGCAACATTGTAGTCAGTGTTGTGCTGTAGGCCATTCCACTTCTAATTGTGTTCCTTCTTGTAGAGAATATAAAACTCTTGGACATTTTTGGGTTGACTGTTACAAGTTACCAAAGATGTGGAAGATACTAAGCAACTTCAGAATGCTAAACATAAAAACAATATATCAGGGGCTGAGGAGTCTCCTGGGGAAAAAGTTATAGTGCCACATATAGAGGCTCTGCAAGAAAATGTTTCTCTTACTACTTCTAATATATTTCAGTGTACTGGATATAGCAGTGGTGCCTGATAGTGATTTTGAACACAATTTACAAGCAACAGCAGAGTCCATGGAGGAAGAGGGGTAAAGGAGGGTGATGGCAGTGATTATATAAAAAGTTCTGGAAATGAGGAAATGGCTGAAAATTGTACCACTATTGGTAAAAGGGTACATAACAGGAAGTTGAGTTAATGGGCTAAAAACATTCTGTTAATAAAGGAAAGGGAAAGGGGTGGTCTTGTTATTATCAGCTTAAATGTGAACAGCTTGATTAATGAATGTCACTGGCTACAGATTTTACATTTTTGTTTATGGGCAGAGCCTGATAATATATTTTTACTTGATATAAGATTACTTACCGATTTACAAAAAAAAAAAAAACAGACTAAGGTTGTTTGGTGGCATAAACTTGTTTGGAGCTTTGGAAGAGATTTATGCTCTGCTATAGTTATTTTGTTTAAATCCAGTATTTCTTTATTAGATTTATTAATTTGTATTCCAGAACAAATTCTTGTTTGTGATGAGCAATCCTGGGTGTGAATTTTTAGACTCATTGCTGTTTATGCTCCTACAAATAAAAATTCAGGGAAAGTGTATATCATTTATTGCAATCTTTTTTAAGTGTTAATTGTCCCATTGATGCAGGAGATTAGAATGGCCATATGAAAGCCAAAAAAGTGCATTTTCAAAGTTATTGCATGAGATATTAGACTCTAAAAATATTGTTTGAGGATCTTACATAGGACCCACATATCATGAAAGCAGATCATTCCCTCAGAGTGATTATTTTTCTCATACAGATTGTTTTTCTTTAATTTCTTCCCTTCTTATTCATATAAATATAACTGATCATATGGCATATTTTGAGCTTGTTAATAATGTATCTAGTTTTACAGTTGGTCAAGATGCTAAATAGTTAAACAGTGGGGAGAAAAACAGTAGAATGGAAAGATATGTTGTACCTGTTATGGGAACAAGTAGTCACTTCAATTGAGTTTAGTGAAAACAGATCATAGCAGTGAAATCTTTACAAAGCAAAACATAAAAATATATTTTGTTCTGCAGAAAAACAAACTTCTCAATTAAAAAAATAAGTATTTCTCTGCTTGGAAGAATTAAGAGGTTTTCTTACAGTCTGCAGATTTTGATGTTTGCTGGAGAGTGAGAGAGTTTTGAAAACACTTGCAACTGTTAGAATATATATTCCTCTAGCAAAGCAATGATGTGTTATTCAAAATTCTAATCAAGAAAAGTATCTCCCTTTTTAATAAAAAGTTAAAGATTCTGAATTAAAGCTAGGGTTACTTAATATTGATGGTGTTATGGCCGCCACTCAGTCTGACATAATGCAGATAGTAGAGATGTATGTTTAATCTCTGTTTTCCCTATGAACACTGTTGCAACAAAATGGAATATTCCTCACATTTTTGTGGACAATATTGGTATTAAATGGTTATATATCATTGTCAAAATTAGATTTTATTTTGCATGCCCTTTCTGCTAATTTATCCCTAGGTATAGATGGCATTATATATGGGTTTTATAAAATATGTATGAGAGACAGAGACATAGTTTTCCTCAATATATTCAATGACATGTTAGATATAGGTATAACTAGTGAGTAAGTGTGTGTGATAGTGTTATAAAATTTAAGTTTAAAAAGAAAGGGTACAAAAAAGACATTCAAAATTGGTGGACCATTATGAAAACAAATATAAATTATAACATTTTCTGTAAAATACTGCAAGTTAGATTAAGTTAAGTTTTCTTAAATTTCATGCAGGTTTTTTAGAGTGAATGAGAGACTGGGTGGGGAAATGTTAGTAGTGTTATTTGAAATAATTTATAGTATTATTCTTGTTAAGAAAAGCTTGTTTATTTCATGTGATATTCAGAAGGCCTTTGATATGATATCACATAAAAGTTTGTGGCTTATACTCAAATCTCATAGTATTGGTAGTATATGTTTCCATGTTCTATGCATTATTTATGAAAATTCCAAGGTTAGGCCTTTAATACATGGTCACCCTGGTAATAAAATTTAAATTTGCTGAAGTGTCAAAATAAGGTTGCCCATTGAATAGCATATTATTTCACTTGGTAATGAATGCTGTTGTAGGGGAATGGTCTAGATCTTGTAAGGATCCTTTTTTAGGAAATAGTACCACACCTTATTCTACTGCTATTTTTTTATTATGCTGATAATTTTAATCTTATACTTATCTTGGAATATTATATTGATACCACCCTTCAGAAAGTTAAAACTATATTATGAAAAGTGGGATGCTCCTATGATTTGCAAAAGTAGATATATATTTTTTTGTTTTACATCATCTTTATATGAAATCCAGTATGTGTACTATAATATTATTAATTTAGGAATGCCTTTATGTGGGGACCAGGTATTTCTGATATTTCTGACCTAGTAGCATTGTATTCTTGTTGATATACAAAATATTTTGGATACCTGGTGGCATTTCAAATTATTATTTTCAAAAATAGTTTATGTTTTGAATACAATTATACTAGGGAAATTAGGTTATATAGGACACATTTTTCCTTTTCCAAAAAAAGGAAAAGAAAATATGCTTTTAAACATTTTATTTATTTATTTATTTATTTATTATTTTGGGGGTAGGTTAAACCCTATTAACAGAAATATGTTTTGTTGTTGTTGTTGTTCAAAGAAGATGGAAGAGCAGTAAGGTGTGATACTATTTCACCACTATGTAGTAAAAAACATGAAATTAAAAAATATGTGATGAAAGAAATGTATGGAATGTAGGTTGGAAATATAAAACAGATTTACGAAATGAATAGAGAAAAAAGGAAACTTTTTTCTCAAAAAAAAAGAAAGAGGAGGCTTCCTTTTATTTAAGAAAAGAAGTAAACATGAGAAAAAGAAGGATGGATGCTATCTTATATGGCAAAGGAAATATAAAATGCAAACAAGAATATACTATGTAGGTGGTAAAAAGTTTTGTAAAGAAAATGTAGAAAAAAGAGGAAATGGATTGGCAAGAAGAATAGAAAGTGAAAAAATGTCTGAAAAGTTTGGATGTTTTAGAAAATAATGCAGCAATAGAATAAATATAGAAGATGATAAAAGAAGTAAAGAATGAATGTGTACCAAGATTAGATGTATATGTTATGAGTATTATAAGAAAGTGAATAAAAATAAAAAAATAATTTTTTTGAATATTAAATGAGTGGATAAAGGAAGGTATAATGGAAGAAGACATAGGTGGTGTAGTGACAAAATTTATATGGAAAAATAATAAAAGAAAGGATATGAAAAATTGAGGCCAATAACACTAGGGAATACTGAACATAAATATTTTTGATGATACTACAAAAAGGAATGGATAATATATTGTATGATTTAGTAGAAGGAATTTACGATATAAAAGGAAGAGGTGAAAGAAATGTCAATTATAGTGAAAGAAGTGGTAGAGACATTACTGAAAGAAAATAAAGAAGTAAGTCTGATAGGATGTAACATAGCTAAAGAATTTAAAATGAGCCATAAAGCTATGTGGCAGGTTTTAAGGCCATATGGCATAGATGAAAAATATTAATGTAATAAAGAAATGTTATGAAAATTCATTGGGTGCAAGTTATGATAAATTGTTGTATGGAAAATTAAATATTAAGAGAGGAGGATGCTTAGTGAGCTTGTGCTTATTTATATTAGTAATGAATGCAGTATTACAGACATGCATGTATGAAATGAGGGAGGCAAGATGTGAGATAGAAGAAAATGTCACATTACCAATATGCATAGCATATACAGATTACGTAGTTCTAATAACAAAAACAATGAAGGAATAAGAGAGGTTGTAATAAGGAGCTGTAAACAATATGAGGTCTTTGGAATAGGTTACGTCTATGACACTGTTCAAAAGGATCCTGGACGAGTAGATGGGGCACAATAAAATATTTAAGAAACATCGCGAATAAGAAAAAACTCACTTTAATGAACAAACAAAGCTTTCGGGAATAACCCTTCTTCAGTGTTAGTAAAACAATGAATAAACTCATTACATATACATATATACAAATTTATAACAACCATATGACACAGCCGACCTATGAGAATAAAAGTAAAACCACAACAATTAAGATTTAAAAGCACAAACCTTAAATAAAATAAATTTCCTCAAAATTAAACAAATAAATATAATCAAGTATAAAAACCATAGAATTAAATATTAAATTTCAATTTAAATTTTATTATTTATTCTTATTATTATTTTAATGATACTGCTTTTGTCTAAACTGAAGTATAGGTTTAATAGTAATCATACTATTCAGACCCGGTTTTGTGTCTGCATGCAGCCTTATAATCCATTTGTATTCAGCAATATCTAGCTTGTTAATCATGTCGCCTAACCTCAGGCTCTTATTCACTATTTCAAGAACTTTAAATTTAAAATTGTGCGTTGTATCCTTCTCAGTCCTATGCTGTACCAAAGCATTAGAAGATATATTTCTCCTCATTTCGGACTTGTGTTCAATTATACGATCTTTCAAAGCCCTGGAGCATTTTCCCACATAAAAACTCATGCATTGTGTACACATAGCCAGGTAAATAACCATAATGATTCTACAAGTTGCCTGACATATCATGTCATATTTTATCTTATTTACTGGATGTGTGAATACTTTATTTGTACAGATATCTGTACAACAACTACAGGCATGACACGGTACCCTACCAGACTTAAAAGATGTTACTCGTAAGCAACTAGTCTCAAAATCTTTATAGCATAACCTTTTCTTTAAGTTATGCTTATTTTTATATGAAAACCTAGGCTTACAGCCTAATATTTTTCCTAGTTTCGGCTGAGCCATTAAACTGCACCAGTTCTTTCTGATTATTAATTCACCATCTTTTGTCATATTATTGTATGTAGTTATATATCTCAGTATATTATCTGAGCCATCATTTGTAACTTCTGAAGTTGTACATTCAGAAAAAAAGGGGATGCATAGGTATCTCTATTTTTCAAAACATTCTCCCTTATTTCATTAATATACCTCATATTATTGCCTCTAGTGTAAAATGCATGACAAATAAGGTCCATTTGTTCCTGACATTTATTTTCTTCCGTATTAAGTTGACTAGTTCTTAACAGCTGGCTTTTAACAATCCCTTTAAATATATGACGTGCGTGCATGCTCTTCGCATGTGTGTATCTATTCACCTGTACATTTTTCTTATACACACATGTTTCCAAGCTATTATTACTGCCTTTGTATAATTCAGCATCCAAGAAGGATATCTTAGTTCTAGAAAAATTGATTGAAAACTTTAAAAAGTTGGTTGTATTATTTAAATAAAGAAAAAAATCATCCAACTCTTGTTCATCTCCCTGCCATAGAAAAAAACAATCATCCACAAAGTGCTGGTAGAAAAGTATATTATTTTTGTATCTATTATCTTCATTAAAGATATATTGTATCTCCCATTGATTAAGCACAATGTTAGCATATGTGTTAGCCATGGGAGTGTCCATGGCTACACCTGAGAGTTGCAAATAAGATTGTTTGTTGAACAAAAAAAACATTATTCTCTAGTACAATTTCTATTGCACTACATATAACTTAAATATCTTTCCCTCTCATATCTGAGTTAGTACACAAAAATTCACGAATTGCATCAGTTCCATAATGGTTAGGTATAACAGTGAAGAGGGAAGCTATGTCCATGGTTACCATAATGAACTCACTATTCTTATTGTCATTATACCATTGATACAGTTTCTTTAAAAAATCACCTGTATCTTTTATATAGCTTGGACATAGTTTTAAGTATTTACTTAACTTCTCTTGAATAAATACGGAAAGAGGCTCCATTGACCAGCCCCTTCCCGACACTATAGGTCTCATTAGTGGTGCCATCAAGGATTTATGCAACTTAGGTATTCCATAAATTATTGGAATTACCGGGGTTGATATTGTCATAAAGCTGAAAAGTTCTACGGAAATATCACCCTGCACCTGTAGGTCATAGATGAACATATTAACATCACTAATAATTTTCCTAACTTCAGCATATGAAATTTCTTTGAATATTTTTTCATCATTCAAGAATTCATGCATTAACATATTATACTTTTCTTTATCAAAAATCGCTATCGCTCCTCCTTTATCAGCCTGCTTAATAATAATGTTGTTATTATTAACCAAAGCTTTCAGTACAAGATGCTCACAATATGTCACATTGAACTTCCTAGAATTCATTCTACATTTAATTTCATCTTTATATAGTTGCCTCAATTCATTCTCACAAATAGTACTAAAAGCATTAAGAATGGGAGCATTATTAGGAATAAATGAACTTTTCTTCTTTAGTTTAACATATATTTCATTATTAGCTCCCCCATACATCATTTTTAAACTAACATTCCTAATAAATAATTTTAAGTTAGTCAGTGCTTCTATAATAGTGTCATTACCAAACGGTATAAATTGTAAGCCTTTATTCAAAAGGCTAATGATATCATCAGACAAAGTTAGAGTAGATAAATTTACTACAGATGAGCCCGGCTTACCAGTCAATTGCGCCCCTGCTTGCTGTTCGGCAGAGGGCTGTTGTTCTTCCTCTTTCCTCCAATTCCATTGAATCGCTGTTTGGAATGACTCGTTGACTGGGAGCACCCTTTTACATCCACTTTCTCTGGTAGATTCGGTACAATAGGTTGTGAGAGGTTTAAAAAAACCTCCATCTGCCTGGTGTTTGATTTTAAATTCTGAGTAGACTTTTCAGTGAATTGAGGTCTCTGCTCAGTAACTTGCTGCTCATCCGATGATCCCGCCCCCATACGTGTGGCCACTAATATCCGGTTCCTATTTGTATGTTCTCCTTCACGAATCATTTAACCAGTGACTTCTCTCTTTCCATTAGCGATCTCATGATTGGATTGTTGTTGTAAAGTGGGCCTTCCTTCAGTGGTGGGTGGGTTTTCTGCTTTTTCAAACATATCTAGTTCATCTAGTCTGTTAGACTTCCTTGTTGGCTTAGAATTTAAACTATTTTTATTTATATATGTCCTAGGCCCAGAAAATATATGACCGAGCTTAAAATCATTAATATCCCTTAACAGTTTCTATTTAACTGCTTGAAGTTTATTATCAAGCATGTTCGTTCTATTAAGCATTAGTTGATAGGAGGATGATATATGTACAAAATCACTCGAATTCACAAGTTCATTCTCAATTTTTATAAAAAGTTTTGTAAAGAAAATGTATAAAAAAGAGGAAATGGATGGGCAGGAAGAATAGAAAGTGAAAAAATGTCTGAAAAGTTTGGATGTTTTAGAAAATAATGCAGCAATAGAATAAATATAGAAGATGATAAAAGAAGGAAATAATGAATGTGTGCCAAGATTAGATATATATGTTATGAGTATTATAAGAATGTGAAGAAAAATGAAAGAGAATCTTTTTGAATATTAAATGAGTGGATAAAGGAAGATATGATGGAAGACGACATATGTGGTGTAGTGACAAAATTTATATGGAAAAATAATAAAAGAAAGGATATGAAAAATTGAGGCCAATAACACTAGGGAATACTGAACATAAATATTTTTGACGATATTACAAAAAATGTTGGAGAATATATTGTATGATTTAGTAGAAGGGATTTACGATATAAAAGGAAGAGGTGAAAGAAATGTCAATTATAGTGAAAGAAGTGGTAGAGACATTACTGAAAGAAAATAAAGAAGTAAGTCTGATAGGATGTAACATAGCTAAAGAATTTAAAATGAGCCATAAAGCTATGTGGCAGGTTTTAAGGCCATATGGCATAGATGAAAAATATTAATGTAATAAAGAAATGTTATGAAAATTCATTTGGCGCAAGTTATGATAAATTGTTGTATGGAAAATTAAATATTAAGAGAGGAGGATGCTTAGTGAGCTTGTGCTTATTTATATTAGTAATGAATGCAGTATTACAGACATGCATGTATGAAATGAGGGAGGCAAGATGTGAGATAGAAGAAAATGTCACATTACCAATATGCATAGCATATACAGATTACATAGTTCTAATAACAAAAACAATGAAGGAATAAGAGAGGTTGTAATAAGGAGCTGTAAACAATATGAGGTCTTTGGAATAGGTTACGTCTATGACACTGTTCAAAAGGATCCTGGACGAGTAGATGGGGCACAATAAAATCTTACCAAGGATAGCACCCACAACCCTCCAGGACATAGGCAGTCATTACTAAATGCAATTTTCTGTATCAATTTTGGATGAAACAGCTGGGCTTGAAATGACTTCCAGGTCAATAGCCTAATAATCTCTTATGATCCTATGATCTTATGATCCTATGAGTATAAAGGATTTAGTGAGATAAAACAATAAATGTAAAATATCTCACATGAAAGGAAGTAAACATCTTGGGAGTGACATTTGGTGAGTATGAAAGTGTAATCAGTCAATGAAGAGAGATACTGGAATAAATAAAAAAATGGTAGCTTGGTGGAAAAGTATTTATTTTAGAAAATGCCATACATGCTGAATACCTATGCATTAGGAAAAATAAAATATTTATAGGAATATATACATTTCCCATTCAAGTGGACAAAGGGTTAATAGAGATTTTTTAGCTTCATTTGGACCCGAAGGCTGAACCCAGTGAGAAAAGGTATAATTTATAATAGAAAAGAAGGGGGGTTGATTTTAAAAAAATCCAACAGTGCACTTACTATCTATGCATTTATTTTGAGTAATGAGAAAGGCAAAAACTTAAAAAAAATACAAAAAGAAGGCTCCCTTTTGAAATATCAGTACTTGAAATGCCAAGTGCCGACAAGCTGAAAAAAAGACCAAGAACACAGGACAATAGTAAATCTCAAAAAAACACTCTTCTGATTAAAATTTATTTTAGCCGGAGGACAAGCCCTCTGCACTCCCCCAAGCTTGCATATACCAACTCTGAGATTGCCATACCTCACAGAAAAGGGAATATTATGACAAATGGCATCTTGGAATTCTATATGTAAGTCCATTCTTTTGTCCATTCAGTCTCCATATTTTAGGATTTGCTCTAGTGGGTCCTAACATTTCAAATTATTACCCAAAAATAAATGATAGGTAAGATACTACACTGTGGAAGAAAAAAGACTGACAAAAATTAAACTATGGAATTTAAAAAAAAGTGACGATGATTGGAAAAGAATAATATAGTATCATTTTAGAAAAAAATGGTGCACCCATTAAAAGAATTAAAAGAAGATGAAAAATTAAATAAAAGATACATTAAAAGGTTTGAAAATGTTTATAAAACAGATTTTATTGTGGAAAACTCTATTAAAAAACTTACCAGTGAAAGGGAATATAAAATATAAGGTGATGCAGACAAAAAATGTGTTGACTGCGGTGAAGAAGAAACACCAAAACATTTTTTTTGGTTGCAGAACAAATTAATAATTTTGGGAAGGTTTAACAATGCATATTTATTTATTTATTTATTTATTTATTTATTTTACATTTATTAACCAGGAAAGTCTGACTTGGAATGAAGCCAATTTTCAGCAGAGGCCTGGGGAGAAATGCTCCCGTTTAAATGTGGTAATATGAACATGATATTATAAGAGAAATATAATAAAATAAAGAATTGTGATACTGATAAATGGGATAAAATGCTGTTTGTGACAATTTTGGTCCTGTAGAAAAAAGATGTGAGGATTTATAATATAACAATAAAATGGAAGAGGATATTGCATTAGCTGAAATAATAAGATGGTTGTGGAAGATGGAAATTATTGTGGCAAATAGAAGGTCATAAAAGAAAAAATAATGAAAGAAATCAAACTATTTAGTTAATGGTTTTGTGCTGATATCTTCCCCAGGATTTAATAAAATCTGTGTAGGCACAGTATAGAGCCTACATGGAATGTATCTGTGTACATGACCATGGGTCCCCCTTGAAAGTGCACCATGTATAATAACAATAGCGCACTGCTGAGGGAGAGCCGAGGAAAGTGTGCACTTTCGGGTGCAGCTGTGGGGCATTCAGAAGTCTAGGGTCATGGTGGGCTGCTTGTAAAAAAAAAGCATGATGATAGGCTGCTGCAGGATGGTTTCTAGGGCTCAGAGTGTAAGGCAGAGGCCTGAGACTCATTGGTCAGAGAACTTTCCAGTGTTATTGGTATCCCCCACAAAGGTGAGCAGTGTTGTCACTACCATAATGACCTGAAAAGCCAAAAGAGGGTAACCTTGGAGACCTGCGTCCAAGAAGTGAGAGCAAGGAGTGCCGCACAAGTATGTAAGTATGTTTTCTGCTGTGTTAACAAAATGCAAGCTGAATGTCTGCAAAACTGGTATGTATAACGGTGTGCTTCTCTCCCAACAGATGCAGCTGAGAGGGCTCGCAATGTTAAGTCTCATGCCAGGCGCCTGATTAGTTTGCACTGTGAGTGTCGTAAGTATGAATGTATTATGCCAACGGTAGTGCAATAAGCAAGAAAGAGTAAAGCATTAACTGCAATAAAGTATATACAATAAAGCCTGTAGTGTAATAAATGTGGAATTAGCGCTGTAGTACAATAAATGAATAATAACAACTGCAGTTCAATAAAAACAAGAAACAATGCCAATAACAGAAAAGGAAAATGGTGTACATTAGAATTATCTTGCCATAAGCATTGCAGTAGAGCTGTATGCATTGAGTCTGTAAGGTAAAGTTGCTGCAGTCAAGTATAACACTGTAGTAGCTGTAGAAAGCAAATCTAATGCCTGCAAAGTGTATTGCTTAACTCATAGCACTCTTCAAGGCTATCTTGAGGCCAATACAGGCCACATAATCCTCTATCTTCCACAGACTTCAGGTAATAAGGTGATCTTCAGGCAAGTATCAGTCACCCTGTAGTTAGCAGTGACTCAATAGCTCAGTCTGCTAAATTCCTTGTACACTGCACATTTTGCCACACACAGTCCTGGGTTCAAATCCAATGCTATTTAGCACTACATTTTCAGTATCAGTCATGTAATGCTCACGATTTCTCTCTCCCCAAGAACACAAACATGTTATATGCAAGCTACCCCGTATTATGTGCAGATATTGTGTTTAGATCTGACAGAATGTTACACTCAATAGCAATGTGTTCATCAGCATTGTTATTCCAGAAATAAAAGTGTGTAATCCCAGTATGGCTGTATCTCTTGCATGTCTGTACTATGCTGCTGCAGTCAATTATTAAATTATTTGCAGTTATCCCCTGCAGTCACAGCTAGTGGATTCTACTCCCATGCCTACCAACTAAGCCATGCCAGCTGTCTAGTTTAATTGCTGTACACAAACATGCATATCAAGTGTCACTATTTCTTGTAATGTAATTAAAACTGACTAATCCATCAGTCACATGTTTACCAGATAAATTATTACCTGGAAAGCAATGTATTAGCAAATCCATTTGCAGAACACCCTGGTAGTTGTTTAAGTCCACATTATGTGAAACCCATCTGAGTAGTTCTGCATCTGCATTTGTTAGTGCCTGGCCCTTATTGTCCCATCTTATCAGCTTGAGAGATATGTACTTGCTATAACAGCTATAGGAGAATTGTAGTCACTGTAATCACAACTGTCAGCACACACTTGTAGAAGTATGTATGGCCAGTGTTGTCAGGGATATCATCTGCAATGTCACTAATGGAATGTTGTTCTCTCTCTCTCTCCCCACCACTTATCTTAATTTATTAATTATTGCAATAATGATTTAACATTAACATATTTTTAAACTAACTATATTTTGGAAAATGTGGTTGATTATTGTTATGTTTTATTATGATTCAATATTAACATATTTTGTTAAACTAACTGTTTTATTGGCCTTATGGTCTACTTCACACTAGCACTCTGTTACCATACTGACTGTTATGTTACATAATGTTGTGTTGCACATAATATACATTAATATGTATTTGGATTAATAAATATAATGTTCCATTCTCTTAATACTAACAATGATTTGGTTGTTACTAACTGTAACTTATTGCTTTACCTCATTTGCCACAACATGTCAAGGTAGGCTGGTTCTGGCTGATCTCCCTACCTTGCCTCAACCAGCCATGGCACTGGATCTCAGTACGTCTGGGACCCAGACTAGAGGGGCTCCCTCTGCTGCCTGCCTCTGCACTACCTGATGTTAGGAAGTACTGCCCTAGGGGATGGGGCCCAGTCCACCTCTGGGAAAGGTGGGAGAGGAAGAGTGGGATGAGCTACCATTCCTGATGTGCAGGGTAGTCCACTATGGCTATGACCAATGCCTGTGCAGGATTGAGGGCATGCTGGCCACACTCTGGTGCCCAGCTGCCAGCACAGCCATCCTCAGGTCTGTGAAGTAGCAGTGCCAACAGTCCCATGGATGGGGATGTGAGTCATGCTGCTGCTGTCTGAAGGCACATGGGACTCGGTTTCCACAACACCCTCCCTGTCAAAGGTGTTCACCCCCCTCATGTGTCACACACTGCCCTGAGTGCTGTCTTGTCTTTCTTGTCTGTTTGCAAATGCATCCTCATCTACCCAACTTACATCCCCCACATGTACCTATGTCCCTTCCCCAACATTCCACTCTCACCTTAAAAGAAAAAAAAATGGAGACCTGTCCCCCCAAAACATATTGTCCAATACAATGCACTCCATTACACATGTGTCCCCTAGACACTCATAATTAGGTCCAATTGGCCTGAAAATGCAGTTATGTTGTCCTCACCCCTCTCTCTGAGGTTTGAGAATCCAAATTCTTCTACAAATCCATCAAAGTGCACAGTTGTTGCTGTACAAGAAATGGATAGCTATGGTTCTTTCCTACACCCTCCCTGCACATTACTCCCTGCCTTTCAATATGTTTTCCTCCTGCTTGCCCCCATTTCACCACTTTCCTATCTCCCTTTTTTCTTTTCTTTATATTTTTTTAGTGCAGTGCTGAGTGATGCTCTATGACTCACCCCATAGTGCAACTTCGGTCAGCTTAGCTAAATACAGCTGTAATGAATATATGTGTTTCTAATATTGTAAGTCACATGTACAAAATAACCACCTCTGCCATGTTTTGAACCTGAGCCCATCACACCTGCAGCATACTGCAATCAGCCGCCATGCCATGTGAATCTTACGTAAAACAGGTGGTTTAAACAAAACATAATAATTGCCAATTAGAGTCATTAAACATGTTTCAGTGGAGATGCTCACTGCGCTGCACCATGCAAACTGGAATAAACAGTAATGGAAACAATGGGAGTGTACCTTGGATTCTGGTGCAATAGTACACCACTAGACAGCCAATCACATGATAATGGATGTAACTGAGGCCTGTGATAGGAGGTAAATGTGTCCTTTTATCAGCTAAATGTATAAAGGCACCTGCTAAGGCATTAATAGCAAAATACATGTTCAACTGGGACTATGGTGTAGAAATACATCCATATAAAGCCATACATATACTGATGTATGTAGAAAATGTGTGTCATAGCCTGTATGTGTGCTCATATATCTTGCAAGTACTCCTGTTGTAGCATTGACTCAGTATCTCAGTCTGTTAAATTACTTGCATACAGTACATTTTGCCACACACAGTCCTGGGTTGAAATCCAGTGTTGTGCTACGTTTCATTTACATTATTGTGAAGATAGCAATTAATGGATCACTAATACACTCTTTATCCACACAAAGCTTTGCAAATTAAATAACCACTTTCAGTGCATGAAGTCACAGGCCTGTAGGCAGGGACAAACTTCACATATCTGTATAGCAGTCCTATATGTCACCTAGTACTCTGTTATTGATACAGTTGTCTAACATATATACCTTAAACACATGCCTTAATTGGAGTGTAAAGGGTACCCTCACAGCTGACACAGATACACCTACAGCTTGTTGCCATCCAAAGTGTTCACAGTCTCTGCTTATAAGTACTACCTGCAGCAGCAGCTGCAGCCTATGGCACACACAGCTCTATGTAAAGGTTTCTGCTACAGACCTATCCTCTGCAACAATTTAGTCTCCCCACCCCAGTAGTGTCCATCTCAACAGCTAAGAATGGGGCCCAGATCTACATGAAGGTCTTATATATTACACAGTGGTTACATGTCATTGGCTAATGATACTGCAATTCAGCTGTTATTTCTGCAATTAGCATTTCAGAACCACAGACTGGTTTAGAGATAATCACCTGCTGATGGGGAGTATGTTTAAATTACAAGAACTGGCTATGAGGAAAACATTCTGTATGAGAACTTATTCACACAGAGCATGCCTTTGTGAAAATTTACCAGACACACAGTTCAACAGAAGAGTACTGCATTCCAGCAGGTATGTAACTATTTTTTTTTGTATAACAGAATTCAGATGGAAGGATAGAGGTATGAGGAATAGGGATTACAGCAGTAAACTGGTCATAGACCTATGGTACTGACATGTCAGTGATAACCTGCTGACTTACACCTACAGGGTGCTTACAATGCATCAGAGTGGCAATGTCTTTTGTCAGTGGGGCACACTGGTGTTACCAGGCTGTCCCTATATAGTGGCTGCTATAGAACTCTGATATTTGCCTAGTACTGCTTCTGTGACATATTATTGTGTGGTTGGCCTTTGGGGATTTACCACAGTGGACTGGAGTGTTGGGTGTATGATTATACAGCAGAAGCTGTCATGGCACACAGAGAATACCTCAGTAATGGTACTATCTCGTTTGTATCCACACATGTAGTATGTTGCCAGACTGTGGGTTATGCCATGTGTGAGCAAGCAGTGGATTGTACTGACCATTTTGCCCTTGATGTATCTGTATATAGTGGACATCCATGTATCTGATCCTGTAATGTGTTCCTCTTGTGTTGTCTTTCAGGAATAATGCACCACAGATGACGCCCACTCTTCTCAGATGCAGAGATTGAGATAATCTTGCAAGGACTAAGGCAGCATCATGGCATCCTGCTATCCAGGGGGAAACATAGTAGGGAACATTGGGCTGCATTATGGTCAGAACTTGTCCGTGACATTAATGCCATGGGCAGGGCATAGCAGGTTCGACACCAGGCAACCAATATGATCAATGCTGCACATCGATGTGCAGTGGATGTAGCCAGGGATCATGCTGTCACCAGTGGAGGGCCTGCAGCAGAACAACATCTCTCATCCACTGAGGAATTCCTGGCATATCTATGCTCACGTAACAGCTCCCAGGCATCCATCACACCATGCATCATGGAGGTGGATGTCACAGTTTCCACAGCTGAGGTACTTGCAGGTAAGCTTACTGTTATCGGCATTGTAAATGTACCAGTCAGTTTGTCAGGCTGCAGATACTTTTATTTGGGGGTAAGGTCATCTTTGTTCTTTTGGGGGGGATGTAACCTCAGGTATACACTCATACACAGATTGGGACCAATACAACAAGTAACACAGTAGCTACTGGAAATGTGAGATATATGGACATATTACCTTGTTGTGCCGCAACATGCAGTGGTATTGATATTACCCCACCCTCAACTTTTCACACATCTGTCAGGTATTGCCTAAGGCCATTATTCTGCCCCTGGTAAGTATGACACTTGTTTTTTTAAGGAACAATTATAGTCTAGTATGGTTAAGAGCCAGAATAATGCCCTATGTACATGTAATTATGTGTGTAAACAGCTTATGGTGTTTTAAATGCCAGTCTGGAAGAGGTTCCTAAGGTTTCATGAAACGGTAGTCACAGGAGTGTACTTCAACAAACAAATACACTTTGGCAGTGACAGGTAAGAGCAGATAATGTTCCTGGTTTAAACAAGAGAAGAAATCTAAATTGGCTTTTAAAATACAACAGGTTGAAGGCAAATACATTAGGCAGTGAAATGTGTATTTCCATATGATTGTGAAAAGAGTTGAACAGGGATTTATGTGTTGCTTTGTCAATTATAGTGTCATAATAAAGGTAAATATTACTGTTCATGACTTGATTTACTTCAAGTGATTGTTATAAAGGTCCTGAGATGAATTTGGATTGTGCTCTGAGGTAGTGCTTTGTGGATGGAGGAGAAGGAAGTTGTTTGACCGCTATTCCAGTTCTGAGTCTTGGTTGTTATGAGTATTGGATGCTTGTCATACACAATAGTGCAGATATTAATGTACTGCTTTTTTCATTCTTATTGCAGGTGACCATGGGGGTTGAAGTCTGTCCCGTACACAACCTAATGTCAGTGTCTCCTCGGACACTGATTATGATGGTGGCCACAGTGAGGCACAGGAGGAGGTGTCAGGGGCTGAATTTGTCCCAGAGGTAGACATCACTCTTCTACCCCCATTTTCACCCCACACAGTCTTTATGCCCACACACACCCCATCCCTGGAGGCTACAGATATTGGACAGTCAAAGAGTGGAGACATTGAACAGGAAAGTGTCACAACTATGGCTGCAATGAGTGTAGGCACTAGCCATAGCCCATGAGCTGACAAGGTCCCATATAGGCAGATTGACAGGGGTGACTGTAGGAGGCCTCCTGTCGGTCCACCACCTGTTGCAGGTGTCACATCACAGGTCACCCAGCACATGTTCTGAGCCATCATGGAGGCACAAGAGCATTCTGAATGGAACACCAGGTGCATGCTTAGGGTTATGGATGCTGCATAGTCTGACACATCCATGAGAGCCTCCAGTGCATTGCAGACACTCTAGATTGGTTCAGTGATTCAGTGGACAGATGGTGGGCTGAGACAGTGAATGTCTTGGACCACACATTGTCTGTGCTGGAACGTGTGGTTGGAGTTGAGCATTGGACCCGTGGATGTAGGGCGGCAACACCATCTGCTGAGAGTCCACTTGGCTGTGCACACTCATGCTCCTGTAGTGACAGTACATTCAGCGCTACCAAGGGTAGTGTGCTGTCCACACCATGATATGGGAGGCCATGGTCTTGTGGTCCTGGGTGGTCCTGTTGGGGACATGGTCCCAGCAGACATAGTCATCGTTGAGTACTAGCACCTCTTCTGACCTTGGGCATGGAGGTGCCAGTGCAACTCCTGGCAGAGCTGGTTCCCATATTCAGGGCCAGAGACAATGAACTGACAACTCTACCATATACGGTCCAAAGCTGTCCAACATTAGCATTGAGCTTGACTGTGTGCATGTACACACCACTGTCAAATGCAGGTTACCTACAGACACACACAACACCTCTCCATGGTCCATCTTACATGCTCCCCCCAGACTCATGCACATGCTGTCTACATTTGAGCCAGCCTAGGCCTTCTGCATCCCCACACAACCCCCTGTGTGACTGATGATACCTGTACCACATCTCTGTCATCCTTGACATTGATGCAGGGAAATGAAGCTAAGCGCCTGATGCACAGGGTGACTATATTAATTAACATGTACTTGTGTAATGCAGTGTTGACTCACCATGCCACTTGTAGTGCTTGACGTGAGATACTGTATGCTGGTATTTGTCAGAAGTACACCACATACATTTGTGTACCTCATGTGGTCCGTATGTTGTAAGTTCTTTACTTTGCTGTATAGTTACACAATGATAGGTGTGTCATGGGCCTTTTTCTTTCTGTTACAAGAGTCTGTTGGGATAACCTATGGATACACAGTGGAAATAAAGCAGCACAGGATGGCATGTCAGCATAGCACACATATGTCATCAGCAAGGTAGAGCATTATAACTGCATGGCTCCATAGCTTCATAGGTGTATAACAGACTAACAAGGACAATGTTGGCATTCAACATACTCATGCATCTCTAATCTTTGAGAAGGTCTACTACTCTTCAAAAGTGCCACAAGGGTTTTCATGGAGATAATGCATCTACATATATCCTGTGTCTGGTACCAAAAGTTGACTGGCAACAGTTATGATTGTTGTGTTCTGCATCCCAATGTGTAACATGCGCATGATGTGTGCCACAGCACATGTGTGCATGACATGGATGTAGGGCCTGTTTCATGTAGAGTGTACTGCCTATGTTACATACCTGTCTCACCAGCATGTATTATGCATACCTTACTGATGTTGGTGTGTAGCACAGGTGACACGTGTTAGTCCTGTCATAGATACATGGGAGGTACACAGTGGGAACTGACACCTCCCTATATGGAGCCATACACATCCCTTCCAAAGCATTTCAAAGAGAGACTACACATGTATGGCCCTGACATGGACTCCATAGAACATGTTCTCTACAATGTAAATTGGTGTACCTTGGAACCTGTGTTGCTACAGTTGTACAATATGCCTATGTAGTGACATAGCCAGGGTGCCATTACACACAATGATAGCTGTGATGACTACCACATGCAGTATATCAGTCAACAATGAATGCATCCACATCTTTCTGACCAGTGACAGTCAAAGGCTGCAGTACTCTCTGTGTTCAGTTGATACATCCCATGGTTTCATAACATGTAAAATGCTCTAACATGTTGACACAAACAGAAGGCTACATTAAGGCAAGCACCACTTCCAGTCAGTGTGCACAGGACATACCAATGCACACATGTAGTGCAGGTTGGCTGTATGCAAGTCTGCATACTTACCTATGCAGTGGTACATACTACAGATCACAGTACATGGTGCACGCAACACACCTCATGTCTGCTGGTACTATCATTTTAGGACATATTATGCTTGACATATGCAGGGATTGTTGTGTTCAGGCCTTTGGGGGGGCACATCATTCACTATAAATAAAGCACTGCAAAACCCTACTATATCTAGGTGACCAAGGTTATGCCATACATATACATATGCACCAAGTAAGCTGGAGTGAAATTAGAACCTCTATCTATCTAGTCTTATACACTATAGATCACAGTACTTATTGCATGCACCACAGCTTACATCTAATATTACACTGTCACCTGTTAGTCTTAAGGTGGCTGATATCATCAGGCCTTATAGAAGAAGGGAGTTTGGAAGCCAGCAGCAAGTTACGGGGCCAAAAAGTGCATAACCATTGCAGGTGGATACCCTATAAGGACATGTCTGTTCATGTGCAAGTGGATACACACATGCAAACACACACACACACACACACACACACACGCACACACACACACACACACACACACACACACACACACACACACACACACACACACACTTGGGCCAGAGTGAGATTAGAACCCCTACCTATCAAGTCTTATACACTACAGATCACAATACTTATCATATGTGCCACAGCTTAAATCTGATATTACACTGTCAGCTGGTAGTCTTAAGGTGACTGACATCATCAGGCCTTGAAGAAGAGGGCAGTGTGGAAGCCAGCAGCAAGTTACAGGGCCAAAAAGTGCATAACTATTGCAGGTGAATAGCCCATGAGGGCATGTCCATTCATTTCCAGGAGGATACACACACACACACACACACACACACACACACACAGACACACACAGACACACACACACACACACACACACACACACACACACACACACACACACACACACACGCACACACACACACACACACGCACACACACACACACACACACAGATATACACACACTGACACAATCCTGTATCAAGTGGGCTGGACTGAAATTAGAACTTCTACCTATCTAGTCTTATACACTATAGATCACAGTACTTATTGCATGCATCACACATTAAGTCTGTTGTATGTGTGATTGGAGGCACAGTACTTGTGCATGACACAAACTAAGCTTGTGTTGACCAGCATCTGTGCCTTGCAGTGTGATATTGCTTTATACTCTTATCTGCATCTAGTATTATATCAATGGGATAACTGTAATTATCCTAGCTATGAGTTTACAGTTACCAGTATGGCCATATGTAACTGATTGTAGTTACATAGGCATACCTGTGAGCAGGGGCAAGTTGCCCTGTCCATACATATGTTGAGAACATTATACATTACAGCAAACAACAGCGTTAGACATTATAAAATTGTACATTGAAAGACCTAGAAGGTTACTATTTTTTACCATTCCAACGATCCATAAAGACAGGTGGAACCCAGCAAGTAGACCTATTATTTCTTGCATTGGGTCTTATATGCAAAATGTTGGGGTTTTCTTGGATTCAGTGTTAAAGTAATTTCTTGTGAGTGTTCCAGCATGTATTAAAAATGGTCAGGAGTTGTATGAATGTATTAAGGGTTAAAATGGCAAAACGATTATTTCTGGGTCACAATGGATGTATCATCCATGTAAACAAACATTGGTTTAAGATGGGGTCTTGAAGATGTTGGGCAGACCTCAGGGCAAGGTCTGCACACCTCATATGTTCTGTCTTTCTCATAATTATTTTTCTTTTGCTGGCAAAATCTACTTGCATTAGAGGGGTACAGCAATGGGTGCTGCATATTCCTCTTCATATGGCATAGTATATATGGGTGAATTTGAGAGACAGTTTATCTATGTGACTGAATATGTTAGGAACAGGGTGGTTATTTACAGGTGGTTTATTGATGACCTGTTTTTTATTTGTAGAGGCAACATCGGTGAATTTCTGGAATTTTTTGAATATCTCAATAAGAACCCCCATAGTTTGAATTTTAGTTAGCAAATTGAGCCTAAGATCATTAATTTTTATAGACCTGTGTTTTTTGTGGACGATAATCAAAGGGTGCAATATAGACCCTTCCAAAAACCTACAGCTGTCATTAATTTCTTACATGCCTCAAGTATGCATCCTTCTCATCTCATTGACTCAGCGTGTGTCTATGAATGCCTCAGCTACTGAGTCACAAGGCCAATATGTGGTGGAGGTAGAGCATAGACTTATGGGTAGAGGATATTCAAGGGAGGTTTTAAAAAAGCTAGAATAGAGTGGAGAATGGGGCAAATTCAGGAAAACCTTTTCGAGGATTGTTTTTTTCTGGCAGGGAAAACATGGGTGATACAAGGGAAGTTGAGACGTTATTTTATGTCACCAGGTATAGCCCTTTCTCAGATTGTCTTATGAGAATAGTTAATGAGTTATGGCATATGGTTATTTCAGATGCCTTTTTAAGCACTATTTTTCTTAAAAAGGTGACTTTTTCCTTTAGCAGATATTGTAATTTAAAAGAATTATTGAATAGACCTGTCAGAATTGTACAGCCAATGGGTCAACAGATGGGGTCTTTTAGATGTGGTAATTGTAGTGTATGTAATAGAACACGCAATCTTTCAGGTTCCATTGGGTTGGGAGGGTGGCCTAATGGTTAAGTTGTTTACCTTATAGACACAAGGCGTAGGGTTTGATTCTCGCATGGGGTAATTGGCTAGGCTTAAAATGGCCGACAAAGGCAGTTAGCCTAGTAGTAACCTATGAACTTATTATTAATGGTTGTAAGTATGTGGCTAATGAAAGATTTAATTGTAAATCATGTGGGGTGATCTATATTTTGGGATGTGAATGTGAAAATACATGTTGGGCAAACAAAAAGAATGGTGAGGATTAGGGTGTTGGAACACTTGCCTGATATCAGGAACCAAAGGAGGGAAAGCCCTGTAGCGGAACAGTTTTTAAGGTAACATGTTGGCAATGGTGCATCTTTGTTTTTCAGTGTTCTAGCACTGCCAATAGGATTGAAGGGGGATTTTCATTCTTTATTAAATCAATTGGAAACTACGTATATTTTGAAATATAGAATTCTTCATCCCAGTGGTTTGAATTTAGAATTTTCTCTGAATTTTTGAAAATGTTAAATGTATTTATATATTGTCTATTAAAATGTTAAAAGAGATATTCATTGTACATGCCTTCAGATATTTGAATTTATATATCTTTAGGTACTTAGTAGTACTGAGTGGGATTACAAATTGTTGGTATATTTTGGTGGGGGGATTCTCTATGGTTTAATTTATTGAAGTGTAGATTATATTAATTTATGCTAATTGTGATTAATTATTCATTTATGGACTGTATTTAAGGTTGCTGGTTTTTGTGTGATTTATACCTTGAAGGTAAAAGGCCAAGGTACCAGGAATAAAAGTGGTGCATTGGCTTCTATGTTGTTTGTTATGATATTTTGGTTCAGTGCATGTTGTTTTTTGTGTTATACATTACAGCACCTGCTCACCTGTTTCCATCTGAGTGGTGACATCCGGCAGGCACAGGGGTCTGTGGGTAAGTGGAACTTGTACTGTTGCACCCTTAGCTTGGATCCTTTGAGCAACAGTATGGCTGTGTGATAGTGGAGCTTTACTCACCATTATTAGGGCATGTCATACAATACATACATCCACACACATATTCCTGTATATAACAGGGATGTATATATAACTGTAACTGTGCATGTGTATGATATGTATATGTATTTTGCAGCTATATGGGGGCTGTATGTTTCATTTTAAAATATATATATAGCTATATCTATCTATATATATATATATATATATACATATATATATATACATATATATATATATATATATATATACATATATGTATAGCTATATATATTTAGATATATATATATATATATATATATATATATATATATATATATATATATATATATATATATATATATATATATATATATATATATATATATGGGTCTACCTGAGATGATCGACAGGCCGTAAGATCGACACTCATTTGGTCGACAGTTCATTTGGTTGACCAGCAGATTTGCCCCCCTCCCCAATGTTGTGCAACCCTGGAGTTGATATATATAGTTAGGGGGGTGTGGGGGGCACAGACCCCAACATTGGGGGGTGTGGGGTGAAGCCCCCCACATAACATGCTTGTCGACCAAATGAACTGTCGACCAAATGGATGTCGATCATATTGCCTGTTGACCATGTGAAGTAGACCCATATATATATATATATATATATATATATATATATATATATATATATATATACACACATATATCAGTACATATCTATTTGATACTACATAGCAATAGATATACTAAGCATGTGAGGGAGAGATAGTGACAGATGGATATGTATACGTATATCTGTATGCATAGACATTTATACATAACAGGTCATTTTGATGAAGGGACAACAGGATTGTGCTCATTTTAACTAAATGTATGGGCATGCTCAGTGGAACTGTCAGTACTTATAAGGTGACTCAAGTCAATACCTACCTGTACTCCAGTCTGGGATTTTGTATGTTACAGACGTTAATATCTGCCCCTGTTTCTGCAGTACTGCACTTCACTCAAAATGTCCACAGCATTCCCCAGCTGTCTGCTGTACTTAATAAGTGACTGAGGTTGGTAAGGTTACACCACCAAGAGACTGACAGTCTGCATATCTCTCAAATGTCTTGATTTCCACAGAATGTCAAGTGTTTTGCCTCTTATGTTTGGTCAGTTCCTCATACATTTGTGGTCTTCTGGTGAACTGTAAAATATTGATGTCACTACATTATACTACTTACAGACAAACATTTGTGTTTCAGATGTTATATCCTTCAGAACATATGTAATAATGCAACACCTTTACTTCCAGTGACATTCTAGGTTTATGGGGACAATATTTGAAATCTCTCCCTATGTTTGGGCCTTTGTCCCTACAGTCTTACTGGCTTTGTCCTGATTTATTGCACTAAGAGGTTTGACAGTCTTTGAAAACACCAGCATAGTACTATCTCACATGCAAAAGATGTAAGTAATTCCAGATTAAAACCATCAATACCATCACCCATGCTAGCTTCCCTAATTCACTGAGCCACTCAGGTCACCAGACAGAGAGGAGTCATTCATCACACAATCAGCAGCATAAATATGTGCATTGTTATCCTGGGTGAGAAGAGACATACAATGGTGTGAGCAATATTTATGTAACAGCCTTGAGATAGCCTGCTTCACTGATACCATACGTGGTTTTCTGCTAAAGCAGTTATATGGGTACACTGTCTTGTTGGAGGTAGGGGAACAATGGCACTTGATCTGCACATGATAACAATAAATTAGTTTCCTGCCTGTTCCTAAATCTCTCCAAAGCCTTTGATACTGTTTCACATAGGCTACTATTATCCAAACTTGCTTCCCTTACCCTCTCTGACTCTACTATATCATGGTTCCCTAGTTACCTCTAAAATAGATTCTAGGCTGTGAAATGGAAATCCAACTACTGTCCCTTTCTACCAGCACAAACTCTGGTGCTCCAAGGCTCCATCCTTGCTCCCCTACTTTTCAACTTCTTTATTAATGACCTCCACTCTTCTTGTCCACTCTCAACTATCATTTAATATGCTGATGACTCCACAATCATCTCCTGCTCTGACAATATCTCACACCTTCATACCTTAACCCAAGAATCCCTCCACTCTGTCGAAAGATGGCTTACTTTCCACCAATTGCTACCGAACCCCAAGACAACCAAACTCCTCTTATTTCTCCCTACCTCCTTACACCATCACAAAACTCTCTTCTCTGGCTCCACCCTGAATAATACAATACTATTATCACATCTGAATCCCATTTATAATCGATGACCATCTCAGATTTGATCTACACATTCAGCAGTGCATAAGAAAGACCCATCAAAAACTAGGTCTGTTCTATAGACATAATAAATAGCTTACAAATGTTTCCAGACTCTCCCTCATACAAGCCTTTCTACTCCCCAAACTGCTATATGCAGCCCCTATTCTTACACACCTCCAATCTAACATTCTCACTAAACTAGAACTCACCTATAACAAAATAGCTCGATTTGCCTCCAACCTACCTTAGCGCACTCAGCATTGCATCGCCCTAAGACACCTGCAATGGCTAGAATTTCATCATCAAATCCTAAATATCACAGCTTCTCTTGGCTCATGCAATTCTACATCATCCTTCTTCCTGTCTCTCTCTCCCCACTCTCATCCAGTCCTACACTCCCAATCGCTCTGTCTGCAGCTCTCAACAAAACCTGTTGCAAGTCTACATGCCCAACAAAAACATTGGTAAACTACTCTATAGCTATTTCATAGCAAATGCATGGAACAAACTACCTCAAGAAATCAGAGGTATCACAGACCCTAACTCTTTTAAAATAGTTATTAAAGACTACTTTAACAAATCATGAACATGTCTCTGCCAAGACCCAACATAAGCTATATTTCTCTAACATAGACTGCTGCCCTCCCAGATAATACCACACTTGTCCTGACAAAGCTTCCTACCTGTTCTCTTTCTTTCTAGTCCTTACTCCACTTACTTTTTCCACTCTATATTAGCTCTAATCATATACCTTAGTACTCCTCTCCACATAAAATACTATTTACCTTGTGCTATTTCAATATTCTTCTCTCTCTTACTACAGCTTTCTTACAGATGTACTAAAATTTGGTCACTCTGTCTTCTACAACATTTATTAATATGCACACTAGCCTGTCTTTATCCCCAGTAGATAATCTCTCACATTTATATTACCTAATCAAAATTTTACTGCATCGAAGCAATAAATGTCGAACAGAATTGATCGATGCAGTAAAATATCGAACGAGTATAAAAAAACAAAAGAAAAAAAAAAAAACAACAAAATACCTAAAGGGTGCACACCCCCCAGTACTTAAATATACCAACTCCGAGACCGCACTACATTGAGGTAAATGGAAATCTCTCCCTACGGAGATTTCCCTTTACCTGGCCGATATTCTTCACTTTCGATATTGTTGTGCTGACAATATCAGATTCGATATTGTCAGCTTGCGACAATACAATATAGTCCCAATCTCTCAGCTACTTGTACTTTATCATTTGCTTCAGAATGTGTTTCTCATGTAAAACCTGAACTGCTTTTGTACAGAGAATGTTAGTTCTGTATTGTATTACTTTTTCTGTTGTAACAACTGTCTATATTAATTAATGCTTAAGTGATGTTATATTTGGAGCTTTTCTCCTCGGATCTCTACTGAAAAAGGGCTCTGCCCAGCCAGACTAACCCAGTTAAAAAATGTCAAATAAATGAAATAAATAAATAAATACAACAGTCCAAATATCATGTAAGCCCCCACTATTTAACATCTGCCTTGACTGATGTAGTGCATATTTCAACCATGAGGCCTGGTGAATATTAAGGAACACATACTATTGGAATGGGTATCTGTAGTCCCACGTAGATGTTACATCAGTCCAATTAGCCCACTATATTTCGTTGCATAACAGCAGCAGATCCATCCATATGATATATTATAATAATCCTTACAGTTAGTGTGTAGCTTAGAGTCTTACCTTGTGAATGCAGCAGTTGAGAGACCTGTATTTCAGGACTAACGATGTGTGATCCAAGTAGTACACAGCCAATACATGGATAGTTACAGGTTATGTGGATTGTTTGACATCAACACGTTTACTATATGTATGTGAGTAGGAGTAAGGTGTCAGTCACCAGGGCCCTAGGTTGTCAGTGAATGTGCTATTCATTGTGTCTTAGCCAATGCCAGAGCATAGTGGGCATGCCTACATTTGCCTACAGGGACATCATCAGGGGAGTCTGCCTCCGTGTCCTCCTGTGAGCATGGCTGTGGTGACCTAGGCACTGGTGGGGGGCTGTGTATCCCTTCCCTTTGCTGATCCTGTTGCAGCTGTTTCCACAGGATCATATTGTGTAGCATGTCACATACTGTGAACATATGTACACGTGTGACTGGAGAGTACTGCAGGGCTCCACCAGATAAATCAAGACACTGGAACAGTGATTTCAGCAGCCCAAACACACACTCTATGATGTTCTTAGTTTGTATGTGTGCCTCATTATGGCATTCTTCCTTGGGTGTGTGTTAATTTCTGATGGGTGTCATCATCCATGGTTCCAGGACATAGCCAACATCCCCCACTAAATGGCCATGTGGGATGTCTCCCCTAGCAAGCATCTGGTACAGCTGCAATGCATGCCAGATACGGGAGTTGTGATAACTGCCAGGGATGCCAGCACACACATTCATGATAATGCCCTGGGTATTGCATATGACTTGGCAGTTGATGGAGTGGTACCCCTTGCAGTTGGCATAGATCCCACCATGCTCACTGGTTGGTGGCATGATGTGTATATGAGAGCAATCTATGCCGCCCAGTACCTCAGGGTAGTGTGCTAGATGGTAGAAGTGTTTCATATTCCTGGCCCTCAACTCATGGGTGAGGGGAAAATAAATGTGCTCACTGGCATGTCATAGCATGGCATCCAAGAACTGATGGAGTACCCTGGATGCTGATGCCTATGAGACCCCCATCATGTCCCCAGTTGGTACTTGCGGCTATTATCCTAAGGGTTACACATACCTTTGTTTCCACTGGTGGGTCTGGTTCTGAGTTGAGGGTGGCAGAGCTCAGTGAGTTCTTGTACTATGTCCCTGTCCACCCTGTAGCACTCTACAATCTCCAGCTCATGTAACTCCTGGAAGGTTACTCCGGGCCTGAACACTCTTCTCCTTCTCTTCCTAGGCCTATTGTCAGCAACAGCAGCAGCAGCATTGACTTCGGCATCTAGCACATAAAGATGCAGCAGACCTGCAGCAGCCCCTAGCATTCTTTCACTTAAAATTCCCAAGTCTGTACTCTAGTGGTGCAGAATATGGGTGAAAAATCAGAATGTAGGGTGTATGCATAATTTATAGTGCTCAGCTGTAGGTGCTGACTGTGTGATTGGCTACCTATGATGCATTACACTTGCCTAGTATATCATTAACATCATTTACTGGCCCTAGTTTAAGCTAAACAAGGGTCACAACTAATTAATACATCACTGCTTTTTAGATGCTCTCAGCAATGTGATATGCTGTGCAAAAGCATGGCATGTAGGTAAACATGCAATAACTGAACATACACCCCAAATTTTCCAGGCTGAGCACAGCAGCGTGCCGAGCAAACATGCAATAATACATGCCCCTTAGGTAAGCATAGCTTAGAAGTCAGTGGACACACCCCCAAACTTTCCACCCTCAGCATAGTGACATGCCACACAAATAGGTGCAGCTAACCTCCAATCAGCTTAGCAGGTCTTTGACACACCCTGCCTGAGGTCAGCTACCTCCTCTGTGGACATGAACATGGTTCTCTACCTACACAAAGGAGATATGCATACACGAGTACCCCATTTTGCTATTCAGTAACTCCACCTCATTTGGATAGGGATCCATGCTCACAGCCAGGAAAATACAAGCTTCCAAGCCCTACCAATTTAGCAACAGCACCAATGCACCATTGTAGATGATCCATGTAGGGTCCAGGAATACATTTCTGTATCATAATACTGATCTGTATTTTCCACTTGTTTATATATATATATATATATATATATATATATATATATATATATATATATGTATGTGTATATGTATATATATATATATATATATATATATATATATATATATATATATATATATATATATATGTGTGTGTGTGTGTGTACGTGTATGTATATATATATATATATATATATATATATAGATAGATATATATATATATATGTATATTTAAGGTATGATTGTGCACTGTGGTGAGCCACACAAACAAGCTCAGATTTATTAAAAAAAATTTTATATTAATATATTTTCCTTTAACTTTTGTGAGACATGGTGGATAGTTTTTCTCATTTCTGTCTATGGCATGCAATTTCTGTCTATCTATTTACATTTTACAGCCTCTTTTGGCTGTTTAAATTCCTGTACATGGAGTTTTTCCATGTACACTACTGACACTGAAACAGGCTCTGCAGGGCTGCCTGGCTGCTTGCTGGATTGCTCTACTTGCCTTGTTTGCATAAGATTCAACTCTTTAAGAGGTGATTTGCATGCCACGGAATTTCCTGTGTTGATGTGGGCATGCGTGCCACCCAGCAGTGCTTACTGGATCGCACACCTGGTTACTTTCTTCTAAGCAGTGTGGCACGATGCCTACATGGTCAAAAAGGTCATGTAGGCTTTATTAAATTCCACCTCTTGTTCTTTTGTGTTGATAAATTGTAAATAATTTTAAGTGTAAATGTAAAAAAGGAGTGTGTAAATAACTGATTTTTTTTCTCATATTTATTTATTTACTGACATTTGATTATTGGGAACGTCCAACTGGGTAGGAGCTCATTTTCAACAGAGGCCCAGGGAGAAGCACTCCCAGGTATTGCAAAACATTTTAGGATCAATAATTTTGCAGTCTTTAAAATAATACAAAAAACAACTACTGTTTAAATAATTATACTAAATAAGGCCTAATATGATAGCATTGGTTAAGAACATGTAAAAGTTTCCTAAGAATGATTTAATATTTAGAGACATTTTAACCACTTTATAGAGAAATTAAATGTAAGTTAGTGTAATACAAACAGGAATTGCAAAATGAAGTGAGAGAAAAGCAGACTTATTATATATTTAGAGAGAAATGCAGAAGAGAGAAATTGATAGAAGTAAGGAACTGAGTGAAAAAAGGAAGAGTATGAATGTATAAGGTACGAATAGGCATTTGTTTACATTTAGCGATGTAGTTTATCCTGACATTGAACAAGAACAGAGTTGGCTTTTAGCTAGGAAGTCTTTCAGAATAGTTTTGAAAGATGAGAGGGAGGGTATTGACCTGATGGATACAGATAAGAAGTTCTAGGCCTTATCAGCATGATAAGAGAACAGGCAATGCCCAGCAGATTTGATAGGTTTGTGGACAGACAGGGATTTTTGGTCATTGGATTGTAATGACAGATTGGGAACACAGTTATGTAGAATGTTATTTGGTGCTAGAAAAACAGATTCTTAATAATCTTATAGGTGGCAAGAAGGTGTGTATATGTTAGTTGATGGGGTAGTTCTAACTAATTTAGTCTTTTAAGTGTTATATAGTTGTGGGTTTTGCAAGGGGTATTTTCTGCAAATTTATCAACTTTGCTATACCTTTGTTCAAGTTTTGATTTTTGTGATGCCTAAAGGTTCGTTAGGATGGGAGTACAATAAAGATGTGTGAGGAGATGAGTAGTGGCAAGTTTAGTTTTATTTGCATTGGCGAGAACATTTTTGGCACTAAAAATCATCTCTAGTTTTTCATGAGTTTTTTTACATGATTTTGTAGGTTGAATTCAAGATTATCATCCACTACCATCCTTAATAATTTGCTGTGAGAAGTGATTTCAATAGTTGTATTATCAAGACACAGAGGACTTGAAATTTTATTTTTTCATAAGAGAAGCGTTTGGGGAAAAAATTGTAGTTTGTTATTTTTAGGGTTGAGCAAGTGTTGTGAGTTACAGATCCATGGCTCTTAAAGCTTCCTGAGTAATTTTTTGGAGGTGTACCATGTTGTCAGATGTGCAAATGAATGTGAAGTCAACTGCATACTGTATTAAGGAGGACTGCTGTGTAGATGTGTGGAGGGTGTTAGTGGGAATATTAAAGAGGAGGGGACCAAGGATAGATCCTTGTGGTACACCGGCATTGACTGAAAGGTATGGAGAGAGGGTGGTGCACTATTTTACTGACTGCTACCTGTTGGATAGTTAGCTTTTGAAGTATAGATTGGTGGGCTGAGAGAGATCCAATGAGGGCATTTAAGTAGAAATTTGCTGTGATAAACCAAGTTGAATGCTGTAAACAAGTCTAGAAATAAGGAGGAGACTAGTTTGCCATTATTACCAGCTTTATTGACAGTATATATAAAGGTTAGAAGTGCAGTGTTAGTACTATGGGAAGGACAGAAGCCATGTCATGTGGGGGACAGGAGTCCTTCCTGCAGGATGTAGTTTAGCAAATGTTTTTGAATACATTCTTCAAGTATTTTGAGAGGGAGGACAACATTGCTACATCACTACAGTTGTGTAAAATCTTAACATAATGGTAGATGCCCTTGCCGTCTTTGCTGCAGTATTCTTAACATTTGGGATTCCATGCTTTGGAAGACTGTCATCTGGCCAGTGTACCAAAGACTTCCTGTTGGATTTAAAGCTATGCCTGAACATCACTCAAATGCTCCTTGCATACCACAGGGCATGAAGGTGATGTTCAGGCTTACCATAAACAGAAATGATTACCCCCAGTAGGAACACCAGCCCAAGGAACCCAAGAGGAAATCTGTACATCCAGGAAGGAAAGGACTAGGGGGAAGGAGGCAGGGAGCGAATGCTGCAGCAGTGAAGGCTAGGACATCTACTGTTATGGTAGGATTTTATACAAGTTTACTATGTCCTTACATTCACTGCTGCAGTATTCTTAACATTTGGGAGAGTGCCAAATCTCAAGAGAAAACTTGGGAGGGGGAAGGAGAAGAAGAAGAGTCATCTAAGAAGTCATGGAGAGTGGCACTACCAAAATAGGCCCTATCTCTGGAGATACCATACAACTTGCAGTGCTTAGTAAAAGTGTGCACAGAAGACCAGGTAGATGCTTCAAGAATAGAATTAGTATCTAAGCCCTTGAAAAAAGCATCAGAAGAAGCCACTGCTCTAATAGAGTGAGCCTTGTCTGAAGAAGGAAGCCTCTTGCCATGAAAGGTGCAACAAAAGGATATAGCCTTAGAAGTCCAAGAAGAAATTGTTTGCTTGGACATAGCTAAACCCAAATATCTAAGATGAAAAGAAACAAAAAAAAAACTGATCAGATTTTTGACTAGCCTTAGTCAGATCCAAATAAATTCTGAGTTGCCTATGCACATCCAATTTATGCAGCACCCTCTCACTGTTAGATTGCTGAGAGGGGAAAAAGTAGGCAGGTTAATAGACTGATTAAGGGAAAGCTCATTAACAACCTTAGGCAAAAAAGAGGGATTAGTGTGTAAGGGCACTCTGTCCTCATGAAAAATCAAAAAAGGAGGACAAGCCATAAGGGCCTGCAACTCAGGCACCCATCTGGCAGAAGTAGGAGCTAACAACAGAGCAGTCTTTCAAGAACAATGTTGCAAGGAAGCTGAAACAGCAACTTCTCCAAAACAAAATTAAGATCCCAGGGAGATGGAACAGACTACCTGGGAGGTCTAATATTAAGGATGCCTTTGACAAATTGTTTAACCTCACATCTAGATGCTAAAGGAGGAGATAAAGACAGATAAGCAGAGGTGGCTGATATGGGGCCTTACTAGAAGAATAGGCCAATCCAGCATTGAGCAACTCACACAAATAAGAGGGAACCAAAGTAACATCCACAGTAAGTGGGTTCAGGTTATGAGACAACACCAATTAGAAAATCTCTTCCATTTGGATAAGTAGGATTTTCTAGTAGTAGTTTCCTGGCCTCCTGCAGGACTTGCAGCATGTCCTCAGAAAAAAAGGTGTCTGAAATCAAAATCCTATCACCCACAATGTCAGTTGAAGCATGGACAATTGGGGATGAATGAGAGATCCCTTGTCTTGTGTGATTAGATCCATCTTGTGAGGTAACTTGCAATGATTGCCCCTGGCTAGATGCAGAAGTAGGGGCAACCCATGCTGTTGTGTCCAAAAGGGTGTCACCAACAAGATTTTGGTATCCTGTTGAATTTTGAACTGGACTTTTGGAATGAGAGGAAGGGGATGAAATGCATAAAGAAACATCCTGTTTCAAGAGAATGAGAGGGTATCCACCTTCCATACCAGATGACCTGAGACTCTGGCACAAAACAGAGGAAGTTGTCTGTTCAGAGGGGATGCAAAATGATCGACTTGAGGAGTACCCTGCTGGTGAATAATGTCCAGAAACACATTTCTGTGAAGCACCTATTTGTGGGACTAAGTTAAAGACCTACTCAGAGTGTCTGCCATGATCTTCTGACTGGAAGGGATATAAACTGCCTGAAGAGTCACTTGATACTTGACAGCAAGATCCCACACTAGAAGTTCCAACCAGCAAAGAAGGTAGGATCTCATTCCTTCCTGTTTTCTGATATACTATATCACTGTGGAATTTTCTGTGAAGACCTTGAGAGTCCCTGGAGAGAAAAGAGGATGAAAATCCTGAAGAGCCAGTTCTCATTTCTTTGACACCGATGTGTTCCTTCCACTGGTGAGGTGACCATATCCTCTGTTCTTTTAGAGAGACAAAATTCACCCCCCCAATCCATGTCTTAAGCATGTGTGAACAATTCATGAGAGGGAAGAGGGGGATGAAAAGGGATCCCTGGGTTCAGAGAGAACTGCCAAATCCACCAGTAAAGTTCCTGCCTGAGACAAGTAAGAAGAGGAACAGCAAAGTCTAGAGGATGTGCATGTTGAAGTCACACTAACTTCAGAAACCACTGAAACTTTTTCGGTGAAGTTTGGTTAGAGGAAGCATCGGAATAGCGGATGCCATGAAACCCAGAGCTCTCAGAAATTCCCTGTTCGTAATGGAATCCAGAGGAAGAAGATTGTGAAAGAAAGAAATGAGAGTTAAGGCCTTCAGAGGGGGCATAGATGCAATCATAGGCACCAACTGAATCCTGCAACACAAAAAAATATGATCCTGAGAAGGAGTCAGAATACTTTGTGAAATGTATTGTGAACGCGTGTTCTGAAGAAGAGAAATGGCAAAATGAAGATTTTTTTGCAAAAGAGTCTCTTGAGAGGATGCCTGACTCAACAGATTGTCTATGTAAGGAAATGTTTAGATCCTTTGAAGTCTGCAAAAAGCAATCACATGAGCAAGGCATTTGGTGAACACCCTTGGGGCAGAAGAAAGGCCAAAGGGTGAAGCAGAGAACTAAAAATGCCAGCAAGGAGCAGAAAAATGTAAAAACTTCCGGAAAAGAGGATGGATTGGAATATGAAGATAAACATCCTTGTGATCCAGAGACACCATATAGGCCTGAGGGAGCAGGAGAGGAAACAGAATCTGAAGAGACAACATCCAAAAGGAAGACACTTTTTAAAAAGTGTTTAGATGAGAAAGATCTAGAATAGGTTTCCAGGATCCATCTTTTCTTTGTACTAGAAACAGTCTGGAGTAGAACCCTTTCCATCATTGAGACACAGGCACCTGTTGAATAGTACCCTGAGTCAAGAGAGTTGGAAGAACATCTGAGAAAAAGGAAAGCCGTTCCTGAGGAGGTTGAAGAATGCCCATAAAAGGAGGGTGGGATTTCCACACCAGAAAGTACCCCTGACAAATGGTCAACAGAACCCAAGAATCTTGAGTGATCTGAAGCCAATGAGTAAGAGAAAAAGGAATGTGAAGAGAAATGGGAATGTGGCTGGGAGGAGATGGATAGTCATAGAGCACCTGCTTTGTCTGGAAAGGAAGGCTTTTGAAACCTGGAAAACTGAGCCTTAGTAGGAGGATCTAGTTTGCCACTCTTCTTGCTCTTAGTAGAAGGGTGGGAATGTCTACTAACAAAGGCAGGTTTAGTGGGATAGTTCCTGAAATTTAGACACAGTAGAAACAAAAACATGTTTAACTCCTGTAAAGCCTTACCTTTATCCCAAAGGGAATTAAACAAACCAGCAGAGGCTTCCATAAACAAAAGTTTAGAATCTAGGGGATCATCCATCTACCTGACTTCAATATCATCAGGAAGAGGCTGGAGCCTTAGCCAAGAATATCTGCTCATAACTGATCCAAATACAGCAGCCCTAGAAGAGGAATCTGCCACATCATAACTACATTTAATAGAATGATAAATGACTTGAGAGGAAGTCCCTAGCAAGGAAAGAACAGAGGTTTTACTCTCAGATTAAAGAAAATCAGAAAAAAGTTGACAGGCCTGAGAAAGAAGAGCCATCACATACTTAGACATATGGGTCGGATAATTAATTGCCCTAAAACTTAGGGTAGCAGAAGTGTAAACCTTCTTAACCAGCCATTCCATAGTTCTGCTATCTTTGTCAGAAGGCAATAACTTGGGTGAAGGAAGCGATTGAGATGGCTTATCAAAGGCTACAGAGATCACAGAAGGGTCAGCAGCAGGACATTTATACAAAAATAAACAATCCTCAGGTACCCTACGAGGTGCCTATCCAACTTCTTGGGAGGTAACGAATCAGGAGGATGAGAGGCATTGGAAAAGACATTCAGCAAAGCAGCCAAAATAGGAGGAATAGTCACAGGTTTAAGAGACTCCAACTGTAGCAACCCATAGTATCTCATATGGATATCAGGATATATAAATGCAATCCACCTTAAGAAAATCCATCATCCTAAAGAGTCTATCCCCAAAGGAAGTTTCCTCAAAAGGAGCATCAGGACCAATAGATTCCTCTTCATTCTCTGACCCATAGTCCAAAGGAGAAGGAATTTAAGTAGAATAAGTCAGGGATTTGTCATCAGAATCTGACTAAGTCTCAGAAAAATCCAGTTCTCTAGGCCTTTTAAGGGGAGTAAAGGACCAAGAAGGAGCAGGAACTGAAACCCCTTGAGGTGGCTTTAAAGACATTAAAGCAGAAATAGCCCCTGAGTGAAATCTTGCCATTCACTTTGAGGCTCCCTAGGAGCAGAAGAAACCATGTTTAAGTTTTTGTTTCTTTTTAAGGGAATGTCCCTTCCAAAAAATTGAGAAGACTCAGACCCAGGACTGTACTCAAGAACTGTAGTAGGAACTTTTTCCCCAGCTAAAATCTCATGAACTCCCCTATGCCCCTCAGAAAAAATCAACCACAGTTCCCCCTGAATGTCTGAGACAGATGCCTTCAAAGCCTTATTAGACATGGTATAGGAATCCAATAGCACAGTCGAGTGAGCCTCTGGATTTGTAACAACTTCGGGAGAAACACCTGACAGAGGTTGGACAGCTGACAATTTTGGTTGTACCTTTATCACCTTCTTTCCTAATGGTTGACCTTCAGGCCAGGAGATTCCTTCCATTGTATCTTTAGCAAGAAGCTTAAGCCACTGATTCTCAAGATACAAGGAAAGGGAAGAAAGTCTACTGCGTAGGATTTTCAGAATGAATCCCTGGCAAATAGAACAGGATGTATAGTCATGAGATGCTCATAGACAAAAAAGACACTTATTGTGGCAGTCTTTATGGGGAACCTGTCTCCCACAATGGCGTTTACCCTTCCTGGATGACATTAACCCCAAGGAGCACAAAACAGCAAGAGAAAGCAAAAAACCCAATGGAGCACTTGTCTGCACTGCAAACAGGCATAGGTAATTAATGAACAAAAATGTGTTCAATTGGCAAAATGGATGCAGGTAAATAGATCAACTGTGAAAAGATGCATTTGGACTGGCAGCAAAGAAGTTCTGTTTATGGTAAAACTGAGCATCACCTTTATGTCCCATGGTGGCAAGGATCATTTGAGTGACATTCAGCCATACCTTTAAATGCAACAGGAAGTCTTTGGTATACTGGCCAGATGACTGGCTTTCACAGAAGGGAATCCCGGATGTTAAGAATACTGCAGCAGTAAATGTATGGACATTAATCTGTACCACTGAACTTCCAGCCAGTGCTACTGCTAAAGAAAAAAACAACTTCATATGTTAAGGTAGTTCAGGCTTGTTGAATCCATTTTACTTTAATATATATGGTTTTCTTCCTCATGAGCAGCTTGTCCTGAATTTAATGTATGGCTTTCTTGCCCGTGAGCAACTTTTTAAATTTTTATTTATTTTATTTATTTATTTTATTTTTTTATTTTTTATTTTTATTTTTTATTTTACATTTGTTGACCGGGCTAGTCCAGCTGGATATATGTCCATTTTCAGTGGAGGCCCGGGGAGAAAAGCTCCAACGGAAGTTACAAATAATACACAGTAATGGTTTAAACAAGTTAAAAATTCATAAAACATTAAGACAGGACATAAAATCTTTGGAGAGAGGCAAGTTAAAACAAAGTTATAACATATATTTGCTATACAGATTCTAAGGTATAAGTTTATAATATGGAAAAATAAGAAAAAAGTAGTAAAAATTTTTTTTTTTTTTTTTTTTTTTTTTTCTCTAATGTGTTATGTGAGGAGGAGTTTAGGCGGAAGGATACAAGACAGTTAGTCTGGGTTGTTACAGGAGCAGGAAGAGGAGGGGATAAGAACAGGGGGTTGATAATAATAATTATAAAAATATAAAAATAATTATAATTAAAACTTTCTTGCTCCACTGTCATGTTGAGTTGCTTGCACTATTTTAGCAAAACTACTCACATTGCTGTTTACATCTTCCTTTACTTCCATTGTCATTGCTTGTTTTTCTTGGGCTAATACCTCTATCTGTCAGGGGTTCTAACCTGTTCCATTCTCCCTCGCTATGCTCGGGTTCACTATGCTCTCCTGTTCTACCCCCAGTTCTCATGCAAACACTCCTTATCTAAATTTATACTGAACGTATCCCATCCCCTTTCCAGTTCTTATCCCCTCCTCTTCCTACTAGCCTCTCCAATCCCTGCTACTACCACATTATCCAATACTAGGCACCCAAACCCTTCATTGTCTCATGTCACCTTCCCTCCACACTTATTCTTCTCCACTTCCTCACGTAATTTACTCTTCTCTGTCGTTCTGACTTTACAACTCACACTTTTATTCTTTTTACCCCCTGTACAATATTCACTTCTCCCTCCTAGGTAAGTCCTTCAGTATTACTCGTCCTTTCATAATATTGACAGAAAACATAATATTCACAAACCTTTTATTATAAACATCCCCCACCTAATCATTGTCCTGACACTTTTATCACACCACAGTATAGTCTCCATTTCTGTTTCACTACACTCTTATTAAAATGTTAACCTTTCTCCATCTCCATAATAAGGAACAACATTGCTTGGAACCTTGGACAAGCCTCATTAAATTCCTCTCTTCTTCTTTAACAGCTTTTCTTTCTCATTCAATTATAATCTTCCCTTAACTACCCCATGGTCCTCTCTAACATGTTATCCTTTTGCATTTTCACGTCTGTACTATTAATTTTATGCCACCTTACTACCTACCGTGGTATTCTCACACTTTATCCACACTCACACACTGCTAGCCTCCTTGCTTATACTCAGACTGAACCATCCTTCATATGTTTTTCCTCAAATTTATTAAATGTCCAACCTATTCACCTTTCCAAATGCAAAACATATAAGCATTGAGTTCACTTTGACAACCTCATATACTTCATAAAAAACCTAAATACTTCTAATCCTCTCTTCTCTAAAATCACTCTTTATAGTGACATCCAACACAACCCCAGCACCTTAGCCTCATTCATTGCACCATCCCCTGCCCGTAGCTCCTATACAGCATCCACAAAACTTTTCCTTACTTCCATTAGCATTCATAGTATTCTAAACACATTTACAGACCTACAAGTGCAGTCTCTTCAATACTCACCAGATATTACTGTCATTACACAAGCCTTAACATCTATACAAGGAGCTGTACAATCTCATCAAGAAGCAAATTAACGTAGACAAAAAAAAAATATTACTCTGATCCACAAGATAATCATAAAAATATCCCAAAAACGCTGAGGCTTAGTTAAGAAAAATGTTCTGCCTGGCTCTCCTTCCTCACCAAATCCTTATGCAGACTTATCCTCCTCAGAAATGGCTACCAGATGTAATATTTTCTTCATCAACATCACATCTTCTCTTATCTCCAGCTTCCCCCAACCATTTAATCTACTTTAAAACTCGTCTCATTCTGTCATCCATGCCTTCAGTCTCCCAACATTTCTTCACTTGCTATGTTAGACAGTTAATAAAGAAACTTAAGCCCTGCTTTCCTTCTGCTGATGACCTCCCTGCTGAGTACCTGCTCATTACAGACTCTATAACATACACATTCTCAATTTTCATTAACAGATCTACTCATGACTCCCATGTCCCTGCCTGCCCTTTGGAAAAACAATTATTATTCCCCTCCACAAAGGTGGTAACTACTCTGAAATTTCAATCTTTAGGCCAATTGCCATCTTGTCCCCACTTTCTAACATCCCCTAAAAGTGTATTCATATGCAACTCCTTCAGTACCTCTTGCAAAATGATACCCTTTCCTCAACACAGCATGAGTTCAGCTCTCCACAACTTTTCCAACACCATTAATAATGCTAGAGACCAAGGAAAGTTTATCTCTTCTATTTTTATAGATCTCTCAAAAGTCTTTGAGAGTATGACTTGAGAAACATCTGACTCAAAAATGGTTCTCCAACTCCCTGTCTGAAAGATGTCAGTCTGTCAAATGGTTCTCTTCTTTATTTCATTTTGTCCAAGTTAAAACAGACATTTCTCAAGACTGTTTAACATTTTCATCAATAAACTATCCCCGGGTTTCAAGAAGCTCGGCACAAGTACGGTTTTAGTCTTGCGCCAGGCATCCTCACTACAGAAGGTGCAGCAGCGCCATATGAATATGTATGAGGGCATGCCACCACACCCTCGACGTGCACAGGAAATGTGTACGAGTGCAGGGGGTGTGTACAAGTGCTCTACAGAGGCGTAAACATACCCCGACAGTTGCAAAACCTACTATGCCTACTAGTAGTGCCCGCCTCTAATAGTAAGTCAGAAATTCAGTGTCCGTGGATGCCGAAATGTATGCTAAGCAAACAAGAGTGTCCACGAACAGTGAAATAAAATCGAAGTAGTAAACACACAAGCACGTAGTGGAATGTTGAGCCCTGTCCCTAGAACTTTCACAATTAGATTCCCTGTGTCCCTATTATACATTTGAATTGCTGCACTATCAAAAGTGTAAGCAAAGCGCAGCATGTTTGCATGTCGCTGCCCTCCACCGAGCATAGCTTACACATCAAATTCATTCAAATAGAGAAAAACATGCAGAATAAATGTAAATGTCAATAGTGTAGTGTTTAGAGCATCTGCCTAATGAACAGGCATTCACAGTTTGAGCCCAACAATAGCACATATCATTTTCCACGTGGATTGAATGTCGTTTTGCTGTAAAACCGACATAAGAGTATCGCATGAGATATTTCACTTAAATATCATTCAAGCAAAGTGGCACTGTCATAATGAATATGGCACTAGTAAGCAGGTGTAAGCACAAATAAGCAGCAGTAAACACATATAAGTACCAGTAAGCAAGTCTGAGTGCGCTTGCGCGGGTCTAAGCAGTGCCCAGCATAGGAAATGTATATAAGTATGTACAGATATACAATATATATATATATATATATATATATATATACATATATATATATATATATATATATTTATACATATACATATATATATCTATCCATGAAGAAAAAACAACGTAACAAGAAAGCATACAAAAGCAATGAGAAGGGAATCAACAGCAACCCCAGTATTATATAGCACTGTCAGAGTATGTCATATCATGCTGGGTAGGAGTGAGCAAAGCACTGCTACTCACACCACAGGCAGGATATTACCAGTGGGAGTAACATTGTTGATCTGCTAAGTCTACTTTACACAGAGAGAGAGTAGTCCCTGGTGGGACTACCCAAAAATTGATAGGCTATTTGGCCATCCAACCATTACACAAGCAAAGGCAGATATGTTCAAGGACTGATTGGTGGGAGAGAATGAGAATACATGGGTTGGCACAATATACATGTAGGGCCCCAAACGCTTGGGAGACGGCAATGTGTGGAGCTGTGTCATGGCTGCGAGAACAAGTGGACAATGGATAGTATGCATGTATGTTGAAAAAGGGTGGGGTGGAGGAACTATGGGTATGAAATTATGGAGCCAGGCATGCCAGGGTTGGATGGGCTGGTTCTAATTGGACCGCCCCGTGGAAGTCAGCGAGTTTGTTATAAGTATATATGCATACACACATGCAGACATCAATATGTAGAAGTACATTCTATGTAACACATTCATTCCATTTGCAGACATAAATAACATGAATGTGCCCTTACAAACTTCAACAGTAGATAGAATAATAGGTTGTGCATAAGAGGGAAGGGACGAAACTGCTAAAATGCAGAAGTGTGTACAATGTCCAAAGTCATGTCAAATGTGAGGACTTTCCCACACATGGAAGCATTCCCGTGATCTGCCTGCTACGGCAATGCCAATTACTAAACCGGTCTATTTGTAAAAGAAATACGCCGAACACATACATAATTAGGCTCTCATGTGTAACGTGTGCATTACAACATAGTCATACTTATTAATTTATTGTAGTGTCATGTTAATGGGAGTAAGGATGTAATGAAGTATAGAGTCTAATCTTGACATAAACACGTGCATGTCCCATGTGGGACAACCCAAAAATTGTGAATAGTATTCTTTTGGTCGCTCATGTCAGCAATGTTTGTGGACTAAAAGTGTGGGAGTTCTGAGGATACGTGGAGTGAGTCAACCGATGTGATGCATCTATAGGAGTAGGGAGTGGCCAATGTGTAATGGTGTGGATACACTGCAAATCCAACTGGAGAATGGATGACTGCAGTGTTAGGGAGGCATTGGGGTGTGTGTTTGGGGAACCAGGAGCCATGGGTATATGGGTATATATGCAAATGAAGTAGACATTCCCATACCGAATCCCACTGCATCACATACCATTTACCATCAGCAATCTGTACATGAACATATTGTGACATCTGTCCACTGTATAGCCTGCAAAATAACAATTAAAAGTTACCCGGAGCGAAGTGTCAGTGTCATAATGAATAAGGCACTAGTAAGCAGGTTTAAGCATATATAAACACCAGTAAGCATGTGTAAGTGCAGGGTATGTATTGCTTTACATACACACACACACACACACACACACACACACATATATATATATATATATATATATATATATATATATATATATATATATATATATATATTTATATATATATATATAAATATATATACATATATATATATATATATATATATATATATATATATATATATATATATATATATATATATATATATATATATATATATATATATATATAGTTGCAGACATATATATATATATATATATATATATATATATATATATATATATATATATATATATATGTATATATATATGTGTGTGTGTGTGTGTGTGTGTGTGTGTGTGTGTGCATATGTGTGTGTGTGTAGATATTCACAGATATACAGCTATGAGAGGAAGCAGCACACAAGAATGACATATTTTCACAGGCTATGCCAATGGAAGTGAGGGGCCCAAGCAAGAAACATGAAACACGTAGCAAGACCTTCCACTCTCCCCCCCCAGCCGGACAGGGGAAACATGCAGACAAACAATGTAAAGAGTCCACTGCTCCCCAGACCACAGGCAGCATACAATGGCACATAGATATAGATATAGATATGCGATTGTAAAGATACACATGTATATAGCTAGGATATGATACAGCAGTTACGAGTTACATATGTTCACAGGCTGTGCATATGGGGGTGAGGGGTTCAATAAACAAACGTGTAACACGTAGCATCAACCCCCCCATCCCCCCAGCTAGGCAGGGGAGACATACAGACACACAATAAAAGTAAACACACCACTGCTTCCCAGACCACCGGCAGGATACTACCAGTGGGAGATACCTGCCAGGTCTAATCTTGAAACATAGACATCGATGTCTCTTGTGGGACACCAAAAATTAATGATCATCAGAGGCAGTCCCGGTAATGATTCATCAAACCAGGCTGTAGATGTACACGGACCAATAGGTTGTGCAAGCCTGATAACCCATGGGTCGACACAAGGTATGACATGTGTCCCAACACGGGGAGAGTGGGCAGTGTGTAGCAGTGTGTTTATACCCCACCTGCACCCACAGTAAGGATGAGTGCTGTAGAGGAGTGGCAGGTGGGGGAACTATGGGTATGCAATTATGGGCCTAGCCATGCAGGTGTTGGCTGGCGCAGTCATATTAGGACCACCCTGGGGATGTAAGTAATATTCCAAAATGGGCATAGCTAACACCCATACCTCTCATACCCTAAGAACAAATTCACTGGACAGGACATAAACCATTGGGGGAACAAATAGGGACCATACATCTGAACTGTCCCCAATTTCCAAGGACATCCCTGATTTAGACTCAATTTCTCTGTCCCACTTAATCCCTCCTAAAACTAGAGCCTTTTGGAGAAAAGGTGGTGAGTTACATGTAATGAATAATGACACCAATTAAGAGTTATAAACATCATTTACCTCAGAAAATGTGTATGAATTCATATGCTCTGAGTCTGTCAATGTGTCAGGTTAATAGCAACAATAATTTAAATGTGACCCTGATGTTGTTATGATGTGTCCCTGATTCAGTTGGTATTTTTCCCCAATCGTATGAGAGTTCTGATAAGGACAGAAAGCACATATTCCACTGACAACCTTAGAAAGATGATAGAATATTAGGTATGCAGTAGCATGACTCGACTGAAGGATGTGGGTTCCAAAACCCAATTACTTGTTTGTATTGAAAAGGGTCAGTTCCCATTTATTAGCCAGACAGTTGCAAATTGTAAGAGGAACACACCAATAATATGAATCAAACTCTGGACAGGCCAGGGATTCCGTACAGTCGAATGGCATGCTTTCACTGAATTAATACACACAAACATTTGTACATTGGCCAAATACATCACTCTGTGCATTTTATTTACATTAACACAACAGTTCCTGTCCAATCATTATGTAAGAACAGTACTCTTGCAAGGTGGTGTGTGCGACATCATCATCATGACAAAGGTAAATGGGGTAACCACAGAGGGATCGTCTGCATCACATGTACCTGGAACTTTTAGGAGTCATGTGCATACCAGGATCGTGTGCCTGAGAGACAGGTGTGAGGACTACTGGAGTATGTTGTGATGCATATTAAAAGGGTTACATGTGTCCAGTGGACATGTGTGTGAAATGGACAGCTATGTATGGGGTAAATGTTGTTCTAGGAACTGATTGGCATTTTGTTTCCGTAGGGTGAGAGAGGGATGTAGGGGAAGGAGAGTAGGTATGCTCATGGAGGATAGGTTGGGTAGGATGACAGACAAGACAGCATACAGGGTCAGTATATGACACATGTGGGGGGATACACCTCGGATGGGGAGGGGTGTTTGACAGTTACAAGCCCATGAGCCCCAAGATGGAAACAGTGGAATGGAGGTCCCCAGCCATGGGCAGCCACCACTGCACTAAAACAGCCACAAAGGTGTCAGTGCTGGGGGCTGTCTAGGAGGGGCAGGTTCACCCTGTAAATGTGACACTCTGCCTTTGAGCTGGCGTATCTGGCCTCCAAACCAAAACCCCTTATTGAGCCCCCTACGCACCACATCTGGGACTGTACAACAGCAGACATGTTACTTCTCCGTTCCCAGCCATGGGCAGCCACCACTGCACTAAAACAGCCACAAAGGTGTCAGTGCTGGGGGCTGTCTAGGAGGGGCAGGTTCACCCTGTAAATGTGACACTCTGCCTTTGAGCTGGCGTATCTGGCCTCCAAACCAAAACCCCTTATTGAGCCCCCTACGCACCACATCTGGGACTGTACAACAGCAGACATGTTACTTCTCAGTTCCCAGCCATGGGTAGCCACCACTGCACTAAAACAGCCACAAAGGTGTCAGTGCTGGGGGCTGTCTAGGAGGGGCAGGTTCACCCTGTAAATGTGACACTCTGCCTTTGAGCCGGCGTATCTGGCCTCCAAACCAAAACCCCTTATTGAGCCCCCTACGCACCACATCTGGGACATGTTACTTTCTGGACCTGCTCCCAGGGGGGACAAGCCCCATCGTCAGTGGCAGTTTCACCAAAAGGTGGTGCAGAGCCAACAGAGGTGAAGGTCCAAGGCTGGGCCCCAGATGTGCTGGTGCCTGGTGCCATGGCCAGCTGAAGTGGGACAGGAGGTTCTGCCGGGACCTCCAAACATACAGTGTATGGTGTTGCAGTTTAAACACATATATGGATTAGTAATAGTCAACAGCATTCAGGATTACTTATAACAGCATGCATAGATATGACCATCAACCCAGCACAACAGATGGTATACATTTGCAGAGGGAGCACAACACATGCATATATACTGCATGACATCTGTACAAAGTGTAGAAGACTTGTGACTGCAGCTATGAACAGTGGTCCATTATTGCCATGTCACTGAGAACCCCAGACAGTGTCTGTCATACCACTGTTTCATGTGACATATGTCTCATCAGGGATGCGATGGTAGCAACTCATCACTATTACCATATACTGACTGCAATCCTCACACTATGCTCTTGCAGTTCACAGATGTTTGCTCCATGGGTAACACAGGAAACAAATGGTTCCACACACTGACCAGTCCACAGATGGCCCTACAGATGGGGGTCCCTCACAAACAGAGCACTGTCTTGTCAGTTTTAAAACGTGCAGAATAGCCATTACCACACAACTTGTTAAACAGGCAGTAGTTTCAATGAAGCATAGCTACACTTACATGCTGTAGTCATGTCTGGCACATCACCCTCCTGTATTTAGGCTATTTCCCACTGTGTATGTTGTTTGAGGAACATACAGATATCATCTGTGATGCCGTTTACCAAACACCAGATCCAGGTACCACTCACAGCGACTGTCATGGGCAAACTATACTAAATATTGTACTGTGTTTCCATGCGATTGGCTATGGGAACATCATCACAGCTGTTCCACATGCAATCAGCTAGAGGAGGACTGCAATAGGTGCAGAGACCATCACCTGATCATGACCATCACTTACAAAACAGAAGCTGCTGCTGAACAGGTATACAACTCCACATCCACCAGAGAGTGTGTGGGAGGGACAGACAGAGGCAAAGTACATCAGAGAAGGGCTCGGAGACTAAAACCTAAACATCGTCTGTCATACACCTACCAGTACTGGGGTTCAAACTCCTGACTGACTAGTCATTACTATTACAAGTGCATGCAGTTACTCCATGTGCTACAAAGCTGACATGTTGGTGTGCTGTAAGAACATATATGTGTGCTGGTGTGCGACATCTGCAACAGAGATATAGAATACATACATTAGGTGTAGCACACATAGCTGTCCACATGAACGGATGTCATTGTCAACACAACCACACTCTCTAATGGACTCACATTGACACACTTTGCCAGGCCCACAAATACACTTCCTAACTACTTAGTTTGCCACACTGCAGTAATGCACAGGTACTACATGCACCACAGGGGATATCTGGAGGTTCTATGAGCTAGTTCATGTGAACATGTTTGACATCTGTCAGTATGCCAATGGGAGTTATACTGGGAGTGACTGTGGTTGGGAGCATCATACCCCACACGCAGACAGAAGGTGCCAGTACTGACATGGATGTGTGCATTGCTTCATGGGTGTGTAGTGGTTGGCTGTGCAAGATGGCTGTACAAGGCTGGGTGAGGGGTAATCCTTGGCATCACGCAACCCGACAATGGTGTGGAGTGTGGTACAGGGGTGTAGTGTCTGCAATGTCCCACACAGATGGGTATTGTATGAACTGTCCTGACATCCTGGTTACCATTGTGTATGACCATAGCTTTGTAATGCATGCCATGTCTGTGTTTGATAGTCCTTGACATGGACATTGCCTGGGATGTGCACGTCCCACAATAATGTACAGTGACATGTACATGTGTACCTGGTTTGACTGGCACATGTTGTGTACACAGACTGTTATCCTCAGATATGCCAATACTGGCCTGGTGTGGCAGGACTTGCATATAGACAGCAGGTTGACCCTGCACCTGCACTGATGGCATGATACAGGTATTCCCTGGTGTCAGTTGCATCAGTCCATACAGGACACATGTGTAAGGCACTGTATGGCCTCTGTGGATCACATTTGATGGCACCACATTTGTTGCAAGCATCCAGTGGGGAACATAGTGAAGGCACATTGTCCACAATTATGTGCCTATTGTACTGCTGTACAGGGTGCCATGCCCTCTGCAGCCCACTGCAATCACACCATCCCTACCTTCTGTCGTCAATGTGCAGGGTACTAGTAACATAGCGGGATATTCTAGGCAAGTGTGTTTGTGTATGACACATGGGTTCAGAAAGTATTCTGGATAATAGTAGTGTTGCATACTTTATTCACCGGGCCTTTTGCCAGATGTAGGGTCATGACTTGCCAACACAATCCCTTGGCTGACTGACATCTGCACTCCTCGTGACATGGACATTGTGACATATAATATGGACACCATATAGGGAAACTACAAAATCCACTCCCCAACATGTCCAGTGGTTCAACACTCACAGCCACCTCCATACAGGCTCTAACTTTCAAACACACCCACACACCTAGCCATGTCTTGGAATAGAACCCTACCTAACTAGTGTATCACACTACAGCATTACACAGTTACAGCACACATCATGGAGATTACTGGGTTACAGCAGTCCCAGAGGTGTATTAGTAGGTGGGTGACATCAGCAGGATTACCAAAGAAGGGCATTTCAAGTGTACTGCAAGTTGTACATGTCTGTTACCTGTGTATGTACCCACTGCTTACTGTCAGAAAAACACATTACACCTGCTTACAACTGCCTTATGCAGTCCTAATTGACAGTATCAACAAGGCTTGCAGGTCTTGAACCCTGGACCATGTACACTGAGGTCACTGGATGTACCACTAAGCCATCTGGGTTGTATACATGTGGCATGGAGTCTATAATGCACATCTTACTACAAGTATTCCACAGTACTGAAAACAAATGGGACAGTCACTTTGTGTGCATATGTACAGTACCCTTGAATGTACTGTACTCTGCAAAACAACAAAGACAAGGCTGCATCTCTACAACTGTCATAACTACATATATATATATATATATATATATATATATATATATATATATATATACATATACACAGACATAGCAATATTTATATCTATATATATATATATATATATATATATATATATATATATATATATATATATATACACACACACACACACACACACACACACACACACACACACACACACACATCTGAATACCCTTTGTGACACAGAAGGGTTCCAAAGGAACTGACATGTACACAAAAAAGAGGCATCTCTTATGTTATAACATTTAAATCTTAAGCATTTCACCAGAGAAGGGATGGTTGTTGTGTATGTGGTGTTTGGGGTGGGGAATGATGGCTAATGTAATCTACCCTGGGGATTGTGGAGTTAGGGTGGGGGAATGATGGGTATGGACCTACACCTCAGCGACCACTTCTGTGTCACTGTTCGACAGTGGCTGAGGAAAATAACATACTCAATTGTAGTCATGCTTGACTGTATATTCTTTACCATTCCTAACTATGTAATACTTTGTAGACACCAGTTACCACATATGGCTACCATGGTGTGCTAAAAGACATTACACATGTGTATGCTTGGCTACAGCATAGTCAGACACACAAACACACACACACTTGCCAGTATTGTGCATACACGTCTTGCATATGTAAAGGTAACTAGTACAGTGGTATGCAGTTGGGGTATTGCCACAGAACACATACAATTACACTTACTCTGATTCCACTTCTGAGCTGGGTGACATCACAGGACCGATTACTTGCAGTGAGGAGGGGGGGGAGGTTTAGCAGTTGACAAGGATAAAGGCCAGTGCAAAAGGAGGTATCTCTTTGGAATGCAGCAAAACCCGCTGTCATGACAGGATGCAGACACAAATACACACACAATACCACTTGCTGACACACACACTCAGGCATTTGCTGAGACACACACACACACAAACAAACTCAGCCATTTGCTTACACACACACAGGTATTTGCTGTCACACACACAAACACACACGCACAGTTGCCAGTGGTAGGATCAGAACTCCTGCCTATCTACAGATCACTATTACAGTACTATGCAGTTATGAGATGTGCCACAGAGATTACACATTCCAAGACAGTCAGACTGCCCTTCTAAGGTTGAGGACAACAACAGGGAGACTGACAGTCATGAAGTACATTGCTGTAAACCTGTGTGTTTAAAGTAGGTGTCCATTACAACCTGTATGTACAAACAAGACACATCATCTGCAGGTAGGCCTGAGAGGTATAGTTGTAGCACAACAGGAACCTGAACTGGAATATGGCCATCTGTGGAATGGACAACTACTATCACTATACAGGGTCTAGCAGTTGCCACTCATACCATGTCATCACTGTTAGTGGCATTAATGTGCTGGGTAGCAAATGCCTCATGTAAGGTGATGGACAGCATGCTCATACACTTAGTAGCACAGGGCCATTTGGGATGCACTAGGACTACAACTACACAAGGTTATACTGGGCATGCTCATACATTTAGTAACAAAGGGCTTGTTGGATGCACTGACTCAAATTACACAAGGTGGCAGTGGGTACGCTCATACACTTAGTAGCACAGGGCTGTTTGGGATGTGCTCCCATTCTAACCACTGAAGGCCACAGTGTGCATGTTCATACACTTATATGTACAGGACATGTTGTAATGGACTCCTATTGTAAACACACAGGTTTACAGCTAGGTACATCTTACCTGTCACTATATATGCATATTATACTGGTTTACTACCTACCTGTATGTGGCCCGTAAAATGATATATCTGTGTCTGTACTGTGTGATACACATGCATACATGTACATGAAGTACTGACATGTATAAGTATACACATTCGTGCATGTGTGGATGTGACAGACAATAGGTTACCTGGGTCGCACAGGCTGATGCTACCTACAGCATGTGTCACACACCTTGCTGCCCTGAAAGGCATACATTGATAGCAGGTTGCTGCCAGTGGCATTATAAGTGGAACAGTGGCATGTGCAAGCATAATGTGTGAGCCACCTTGTGTAACGGTACTGAGGTGCAGGTGTCAAGATGACCTTTCCCGACTGTGTTAGTAGTTGTCATTATTAGCAGGACTGCTACCCTAAGTATATCTCACATTAGTCAAATACACAAGTTCTGCTGCTGTCCGTCACCTTACATGAGGCATTTGCTACCCAGCACATTAATGCCACTAGCAGTGATGACATGGTATGAGTGGCAACTTCTAGACCAAAACAATGAGCCAATGTCCTGCTGTTATTATGAGGTTGGCCAGTGTCTGTCATTCCGGGCTGTCATGACCAAATGACGAGCCTTCAACACAGAGCACATGTTTCACATGTGTGTGGATAATACCTAGATCACATTTACCCATATAGCTGCATTCCAAGGCAAATGTCCTCCACCCAGAAGTTACACCCTGACACCTACAAGACAATTGCATTGGATGCTTATGCTAACCAGTGCTAGATGTGTAGCTTTAGTAATCCATTTGCTCAATGTAGAACCTACAATGGGGAATACTAACATCTGTGCAGTGAGGGACACCTGGCTGAAGGCTCTGTAGTGCACAATTGCACTACCACCATATAACTCAGATCCAGACATGTCGGCCACAACAGTGGCATGGACCATTCCAGGTGGTGGTTTACACATATTCATAAAGACTACTCACATGTAAAGACCACTACTCTAACATAACACATCACAGATGAGCGAGGTACAGATGACAGTGGCAAATGTTGCATTCTAGGTTGTATCCTCATATACATCCACCACCTTCTTCCCAGACTACCAACACACATCCATATGTGGTATGACATACTATGGTAGACCACCAGATAACCCTCGATTGGTGGACTGTACCTAGGCCTACATCAACTGTGCAAAGTACCCATGTACAGACACAGCTGCAATAATGTGTTATGCAATGCAATAATACCACTGTTTGTAACCAGCTCAGGTGTACACATACGAGGGCCCCTCAGATGTCAGCATTAACACGGTCGACTGTTGCTCTACACCAGTAAACAATACCCTCATGGTTGGATATAACCTAACTGTACCTGCCCTGGATATGTACATCCCACACTCATACAACATAAATGACATTACCATAGCTTTCATTATCCTTTCTACATACAGGCGGCTACAGTCATTACACACATGCACATGACAGATAGCATGCTAAAAGTACATACGGTTTGATATCTATGTTAACAGAGGTAATATTATCTCTCTACTGGTCACCCACGACACCTATCATATCATACAACACCCCATGTGGCATGTATGTCTTTAGACATGTCCACCTAATACAATGCCTTCAAACATACCCAAATAACAAGACCATAGGACCTACACAAGACCTGTATCGACAGACTCAGGGAAATCCAGCTGTGTTCTGTATGTTCCTGAGTAGTCACAGGTGATATGTTCATGACATGTACAGCCATGTGTGGCCACATCTCCTACATATACCCCATGTCAACAATTGCAAGTCATGCATGCTGTGTGCTGTCTGGACATTAGTCTTAGTACCACAATAGCCAGTACATGCTGGGGTGAGATGTTTACAAGCCACAGACCTCACACATGCTTGAATGAGTGTACTGCCTAGCTCTAACAGAGCACATTGCTGGCACTCTTCAAGTAAACATGAGGTGTGTGTGGCAAATATGATGTGCTCACTGTTGACCATTAGAGTGCCCTGGCTTCACCATGGCACTGTCAAGTAACAGTTTGTAGGAGCATGACATGGAATAATGCTGTGTGTGTCTCGCTGATATGTGCTGTTGTCATATATGTACACTTGGCTACTCGGTGAAGGTGGAGGTGTCCTACCACTGCATAAATGCAAAATCCATTATGGTGTAATGCCCGGCTAAGGTGTGGAATGTATCCTCTTGTCCTGCTAGTGCACTTACTGATGTAGACCGCATATGTGTACATGTATTTATGTTTGTGTAGAGTCCATGTGTGTGCAGTGTCTGATGTCTGAAGGTGACTGTTGTCTTAGTACATCATGCTGTTGCAATACAGCCTCAACATTGCCAACTGTATATGGTGATATGCTCTAAGTACAGCAAGCCATACATGACGTATGGAAAGATGTTTGGGCATGACTACTAAGTGGTGGGGCTTCTCTGCAGATGAATGATTACTGAGGACAGCTCACTGGTGTGTTACAACCAGTCCTACAATAACCTGTGTAACTGCTAAGGTCAGGTTTTGTTAATTGAAGTGGAAGACAGACAATGTAGAATGCTGTAAGGGTGACACTGAAGGCAAACCTATTGACACCTGCAACAATAATACCTCCCCTGTGCATATATTGTGCATATATCAGCACAGTTGGCAAAGGAAAGAGTCAGTAAGCATTGTACTGGATGCAATAGTGTTGTACTTCTGTAGTACCTATCATGAGATAGGCAGGTGTTTGATTCACAGTACTGGCACGTGTGGGTGTGTGTGTCCATATATGTCACATATTGTTGGGAATACATCCCACATGTTATCACTCTCTTGAACACTGTTGTTGACACCAGTACAGAGTGAAGTGTAGAAAGAAAGGCACAGGCAGGTGATTAAACCTCACACATGTAAAGTGTCTGTATGTGTGTGACATAGGTGTATGTCTTTGTGAATGCCACAGTGTGTGTGTGTGTGTGTGTGTGTGTGTGTGTGTGTGTGTGTGTGTGTGTGTGTGTGTGTGTGTGTGTGTGTGTGTATGGCTGCCTGTGTGCATGGCTGTCCGGTCCCTGGAGTGAGGCTGTATTTTACCATAGTGAAATGTTAATGCCCCTTCTCCCGATCTACTCAATGCAATCTAGCATCCCTTTTGATATCATCAATCATAGATGGGCATTCTAACCGCCTGTTAACATGTACACCCTGGGGTGTGACCTGTTGTTACATAGCCTACTGATGGACCCCCCCCTCCCCGCATTCACTCACTGCACTGTAGTATCCCTGTCTATGTCCTCGATCTTAGGCCATTCCAACTACCTGTACATGTATAATCTCTGTGGCACATCTTGTAATTGTGTAGTACTATAATGCACATAGGCAGGAGTTCTTATCCGAACACTGGCAATTGTGTGTGTGTGTGAGAGTGTGTGTTATTGTGTCTGTGAATCCCTGAGTGTGTGGGTGTGTCTGTTTGCATGCTGTCATGGCAGTGGGTATTACTGTTTCCTAATGAGAAGCCACTATTTCCACTGGCCTGTACCCTTGTCATCCGGCATACCACTCTTTTACCTCCTCCGTGCTCCAGGTAACTATACCTGTGATGTCACCCACTATGGATGTGACAGCTATGAACACAGTAGCTTACTACACAGCTATCATGCTCTTGGATCATTAGAAAAGTAAACATAACTGAAACATGAGGGAATATAACTGTGATGTGGAAGCTACAAACCTGTGTGTTAGGGCCTGTGATATCATTGGGTGTGTGTGGATGTTATGCGTGTGTGTGTTGAGGTGCCCTACATTTGTTTCCAGTGTGTGTGTATGCATGTACACAGGTCTGGCATGTGGCTGGCCTACACAGGGGTATTATTGACAGCTGCAGCCTGTACAAGGCAGGTTTCACAGTTCACGGTGTCTGGCCATGGCCATGTGACCTGCACCTGCCAGGGGTTACACGGGCACTACCAGGAAGAGGTCCAGATTGGGTACTGTCTGATGACACATATCCAGTGGAATCGTGACCCTGATGGGACCATCCAGGACCACGTGCACATGGCCTGCTGTGTCCTGGTGTGGACTGCACAGCACCAGCTGCACTGTTGCTGCTACCACCACTATGGGAGTGGGCATGTGCAGTAGCATGTTTACCTAGACATTTAACAGGTGAAGTAACTGACCTACGTCCACGTGCCTGATGCCTTACTCCTGCCAGATGTTCCAGCACAGTCAATCCACGCTCGAGGACTGACATGACACAGTCAAGGACTACCACCATGTCACCCAATTGTCTATCCAAAACATCTGCAAGATGATGGTGAGCATTTGCAAGTGCCTGGATGTTGTCAGTTAATGAATGGACAGCAGCCCTCTGAAGCCACAGACCTTCTCTGTTGTGCCATTCAGTACATGCCTGTGCCTCCATTACAGCCTAAAACATGCATCTGGTGACTCCAGCTGATGTGCTTTGTCTCGCAGGGGCATGTTGGCCAGTGGTCCTCCTACGAGCAGCGCTGGGCACATGCCTGTGTGGGACATCACCAGTCTGTTGACTGGGATCAAGGTGTGCAGGCATACCTTCCATAGTCTCCACACTTCCCTGTATAAATGCTACCACCCACCAACTGTCCTTCCTCTATGGCCAGTGGTGATGGGGTATGTGCCGGCAGGGGAACTGTGTGTGAGTATGAGGGGGAGACAGGTGGAATGGCTACCAATGGCACAGATTCAGCCCCTGACAACCCTGCCTGTGCCTCAATCATACTATCATCATCACTGCTGGAGTCTGTGTGGACACTAACATCAGGTGGACCACAAGAGGGCAACACACCTACATCAACACCTGTGAGGGGAAGACAAGAACTGTATATTACAAGTTATACCAGACAGACAGAGAGACAGAGAGACAGACCGAGACAGACACACAGACACACAGACACACACGCTACATGCAGGTGATATGGCAGATGTCACTCAGCTTTGACAATTATAGTTTCAGCTTAGAATTTCATAGCTGTAGTTATCATACATCCCTGAGTTGCACACAACAGCATGCATGTGTTATAGCAGACGGCATGCACCTTACCCAATTATAGTGGTGGTTAGCATACATACCTGTATTGCAACATTTGTGTTAGTAGCCTATGCCCCATACCTGCAACACAATGCATGCACTTTGCACCATTGCAACACACTGCCATGGTGTGTGCAACATACACCATATGTTAACAGACCATTGTTGACCTTTGTACATCTGCCACTGATACTTTTAGTTGGCTACCGCCCCATGTGTGAGGACATGAGCAGTAGGGTATGTCAACTGCATACTATGTTTGCCTGAGCCCTAGCTTGCATATCTCCCCCAAAGCAGTACATGTCTGTTTAACAGTATTCCCCCTCCCCCTGAGCTGAGTCTAGACATTGTGCATGTGGCTGTACACACATGTTTGGCTGTCCCTACTTTGCAATGGTGCCACAGACCAGCACAGGTTTACACTACACCGGCCTGCTGTGTGGTGTATGACCTTGCCAATCACATGTAGTATGACATGTCTTCTGATGTGTTGAATGACATGCATACGTGTAACACAATGGTATCCTTTCCAATCTACAGTACGGTAATGGTGTCCCAATGCAGGGACGTGTTATACTAACATGGGCCTTCAGTTGATGCAATGTTGTCTGTCCACCCTACAAATATGCAGGGACATACTGCACATTGAGCTGATGTGTATAGCCATTGCAGGGCATCATGTGGCTTCACAATTGCTATGCAGTGTGAACTACAGACAGATCATAGCCATGACTATGTTCATATACAATAGATATTTAATGTGGAATGTGACCCACGTCACTGAGGTCTATACACATTAAACCCAAATGTGGAATGTGTGACACAGGTCACAGAAGGGTATACGGATGACACCCCTGCACATCTGCAACCATATTACTGATTACCTGGCAACTATGCCCACACATGGCTAACTTAGCAGTACTCTATGTCCCACATGCCATCTTTGTACATCACACACATGAGGAGCAGGCAGGGCAGTGATGTTTGACACCAGCAAGGTGAATGCACTGTATCTGTGGCTTGATGTGGTTGTATGTGTATGTTGTGCAACACATGCATGTATTTGGATACTGTATAGGTAAATGCTTCCATGTTGTGACTCACTCAAGATGTTCAAGACATGTTATGGGGTGGTTTCATGTTATGCCTACACAAGCTGTGTAGAGGTCTGTATGATGTTTAGTGTTTCGCATCTGCAATATCACCATTACACAAAGGCCATAGTTGTATTGTGTCGAGCCAATGTACAACAGGGTGTACGCACATGTACATCACTTCTACTGTGTGTGTTGCGTCATTTCTCTGGCCATCCTCCATGGCCATGTGTACACATGTTCTGTCCAATGGTTATGATGACCATCTTATTTCACATGTCAGTGTTATCCCATATGACATACACCCATAGATGTCATATGCTCCACTAAGGACAGGGTTATGCAGACAAAGGGTGGAATGTATGGGATGTGAGACATGCTTTGCAGGATAGTTGAGCAGTGTTGCAGTCAGCCCTCTACATGTCGTGGACATGTCAGATAGCACATGACATTGTGTGACATTCATAGCAAGGGTATACTCCAAAAGGGTGTATCCTGTGGGCCGGTCATACTCCAGTTCCAACACATTTAGAGTGTGTGCACACATATGCTCTCTGTACAGTACCATTCATATTCCCAACATGTGTAATGCTGATATGTAGTACCTGTCCCTACAGTGGAACACACCTCCACCATTGTATTCACTGTTGTCTACACATTTGGCAATGACAGTTTGGAAGGTTTAGTGTAGGTGTTTCATATAGTCTTCAATTGGTTCACATAGGTAAACACTGTAATGCATTGCAGGTCAGACCAGTGTTCATTAACAGGACAACCATACATTATGTGTACGTGTGTTATGGAAGATAGCATGCAATTAATATGTTCCATGCATTATCAAGCCTGGTAAATAATAACAATCTCACCTGACACAGGCTGCTGTTGCTGTAAAATGCCATAGATACCTAAACAGGAGTGTCACAGCAGTAAGACCATTAACCACACCTGTGTGATAGCTACAGGGTTCATTGTCCATGTTAGCACATAAGCCAGTACAATACACTATACTATGGAGTATGCACATCTGTGCATAGAGTAGCAGACTATAGTATATGGCATGTGTGCATACATGCCTTGCATATGATGTTACATTACGTATTGTACAGTAACACATGTAACTATGTGAAATATAGTTGTGTTTTATGTGCAGTAGTGACTTACCATGCAACTTCAGGCTCAGTGGTTGAGAGACGCCCACCTCCATATTACCAGCTAAAGCTTGTGGATGGAGGTCCGCAGGTGTCCCCAGGTTGGCCAGTAGCTCCTTGGTACGTGTGAGTGGGGGATGGGTGAGTGGACCCCACCTGTTGCACCTTGTTCCCTGGTGACTGAATTAGCACTCTGTTTCACCTGTCTTATGAGGTCAGTGCAGTGTCAGCGCACCTGCTGATAGGTGCAATTGTGACCACCAACATCATTTACCCTCCTGCAGAGTTCCTCCCACAGGGCATCCTACTGCTGTGCATCCTGTGGCACATGGCTGAAGACCACTGTGTGGTTGTTGAGGAGGTATGGGACGAGGACTTCATCCTCCAAGCGGCTGTACACCGGCAGTCTTCTACGTGGCATACATGGAAGACATAATGATGGCGACAGGTCACAGTAACTCACAGAGAAGTACAGCAGTACAGCTGAACATACATGTGTATCACATGTATTAAGAATACAAATACGTCTTTGCAAATCTACATGGCACTAACACCACTGACATGTATAAGTCACACACATTTGACACTTACTGGTTATATGATGTTATTGCCATATATGTGTGTGTCATGCGATGACATTGCTCATACACCATGTGGATGTTGTCTTGACGTGGATATGTCTGTTTACCTGTACTGGTGTCTTTACCTATCAGCACATGCCTGGATGTGTTCATATTAATGCAATCAACCTTAATGCTGTGTATATGTCACATATATAGTCATACATAGCCGTTAGGGACATGACCTGTGACCCTGCAGACTTGCAAGCATGTATGTGTTTTTCCATATACATCTACATGGCACTGTACAGCTGTGTAGCATCCTGCCATGTATTGCCTGTGCTGCACATGTGTAACACATGGGACAATAGCTAGCCTGATGGTATTTGCAGGGTTGGATATTGGCTATAGTATGTATGGTCATAGTGATCTGGTAGGCTATATGCCCTGGGCCATGTATGAGCCTAGGCAGACAGGTTACCTAGCTGTAGGCAACAGACAGGTAAGTTTCAGTGGCCAGTTCAAGCAGTGCCACAGAACTGATCCACAGGGTTACTGATATATTTGGCATGAGGTCATTATACCATGTCACAGAGGGGCAATGTGCAGCTTCGCTGGGCAGGAATGCATAGTATGGCAAGAGTATGTTAAGTGTATGGCACAGAGGTCTGCCAAGCATGTTGTGATCCTTGTACTTGAAAGGTGGATGTCCATGACATATGTGTTTATTTGGGATCAGGATGTGTTAAGTGTAGCATGTCCAACACCTCTGGGCTGGACATGGCTTTATTCAGGGTAGGCTGCATGCTACATAGTGCAGCTAGGGACTGGGAAGGGCAGTGTACTCTTGCAACAGTTACTACCTTCTGTGGTACAGTTTAAAACATGGTACCACCAGTTTGCCTTCTTTTTTGTATTGGGTTGAATCCTGGTTCTGTTTCAATGGCACATTTACTGCACATATGTGACTGCTTAAGGTTCATTTGTGTAGGATTCAGCATTTGCACATGCATTGTCCATCTGCATGGGTGCCATGACACTCACCACTCTGCTCTTAGGAAACATAACATTGGCACTGGAGACTAACTATGTGTAGCATACTGTTAGCCCTGTTTGTGTGACTACTGCGATCCAGGTCAGTGGGGTCGATGGAATCCACCATGCACTGAGCGCAGGTGTTGGTACATGAGGAGTCTTCTCAGTCCATAATAGAATAGTTGAGAGTAGCCATCATTATGGTTCTGTCTCAGACCTATCTTCCCCATTACAGCACATTATGACAGTTGGGAAGTCCACGGCCTGGTGGGTGAACTGTCTCAAGGTGCATTTTGAATTCCACTTTGGCACAAAGGTAGTTGCTCAGCATAATGCATCTGAAGTTATGCAAGTGCAACTAGCGTGGGGGTGTACATATCCTTCAGGAATATGGACACACCTGCGGCCTGTGTGTTCCAATAAAGGATAATGGGCAGTAGGTGTGGTATGTGTTATAACACGGTCATGCAGGTGTGCTCTCTGGAGCATTGAAACATGTCTCAGCCACTGCACAGATATGTTCTCCATGTTAGGGATTAACATATGTGTGTCCGTATAGTGTTTCTGACATGTATCATCATGTAGCGAGACCCGCAATTTATTGCTTGGCTGTCCCTGTAACAGCAGTGGACCTTCACTTGAACCATACATGATGAAGGCACTATAGGGGAAGCATGAGCCCTAGGCAGTATCCAGATTCTCAGGGGTGACAGGTGCATGCCCTGTCTGGTAAAGCATCATGGTCTGTCAACCATGTTATCCCAGGATGACAGATACTGGATACCCTTTGACTTGCACCACTGCACTAGACAATTGTGGAATACAATCCTTTTGTCCCTGTATTGCAGTATCATTCTGGCCAATGGCAGAATGCTACCCAGGCCTTAGGACATACCTGCATGGGCTACAAGACCTGACAGTTCCTACATGTGTTTCCATGCAGTCCAGGCTACTGCATCACAGATCCTGCACAACAACATGGAAAATGCCAGAGCCCTGTTTATAGTTCAAAAGGTGGTCTGAGTGTATGGGTATGTGGCTAATCATGGCAGACAGGCAGCTGACAGTATGTATGCCCTCGTATAGGTTGGTGTGTAACATAGTGCTAGAGTTTGCATTCACAAATGAGTACTGTCTGGTATGTTTCCAGTCACGTGTTCTGAGGTGTGGCACAGTTATGCAAACTATGTCATACAGTTTGTGTATTTTGGTGTCTGTCTCTTCCTGCTTGGGGGGGGGGGGTCACTTGTTTGGCCAGATAATTATAAGCGTCTGTGAATGTGTGTGATTACCGGTAGTGTGTGTGGGTGTCCTTACTGTGTTCTGGTAATGGTATGTGCTGCTTGTGTTGATGAGCTGCGTGTGTTAACCTACACCTCATGACTGTCCAGTTCAGGCATGGCTATAGACTGGGCTGCCTTCCAGCTTACTCCTGTAGCTGCATCCCAAACAATGTGTGGGGCATGGTGTTAGGTGGGTTTGGCAGTGTACATGGCATAGAGATTACATTCCCCCAGGATGGCCACATACACAAAGTTGACATTAGTAAACACCAGTAGCTGACTAGTGGACATGCCTGTGTGAGCATTCAGCACTACAAGTACCAAGTACTGTATTTAGTTTATGTATTGCTTATGAAGATGTTTTAGACAGTAATGCTCACATGTAAATATTTGTGTTATGCACGTGACAACACTGGCTATTACGGAAATATTGTAGCTACCTTTAGCAGCAATCCTCTGAGGACCACATCACATCCTGTTAGTTGATTACAGATGATGCAAGTGTCTTCAGGTCTGTTTACTTCTCTGGGTATATACTCACATATCCACCAGGACCATGAGCTCTGCTGGGCACAGACACCCACTCTCCAAACAGAGTCATGCATCAATAGACTCTCATGCCACTATCAACATGATCAGGATTTATTCAGATAGTGTGAGCCATCACATATGAAGTGGCTATTACACATGGGCTGCTGTCTCCTACACTTTACACTCCTACTGCAGATGTTACACTGGAGTTAAAGATGATATGCAACCTGTTTCATTACCAGTGCTGTGCACTACCTTACATACAGTATGTGCAAGCAGCTGTTAGGATGGCAATGAGAGGCTGGGCTACACAAACCTGGTAGTTCAACCAGTGTGTCTCTACTCTCAATATCCACTCTATGTAGGTGGCACATAGCCATTTGGCCCAGCCCTGTAACAAGGGTCACTACACATTTGCATAACATGTACACTTGCACAGCTGTTATTGCTTGCAAATGATACTAGAAAGGTCCAGACCTATAACAAGGGTCACTACACATTTGCATAACATGTACACATGCACAGCTGTTATTGCTTGCAAATGATACTAGAGAGGTCCAGCCCTGTAACAAGGGTCACAACACATTTGCATAAAATGTACACATGCACAGCTGTTATTGCTTGCAAACAATACTAGAGAGGTCCAGCCCTGTAACAAGGGTCAGTACACATTTGCATAACATGTACACATATACAGCTGTTGTTGCTTGCAAATGATACTAGAGAGGTGGATATTACATGTGTCATGTGCATGGATAGTTACCTGGCTCTTCCAATTATATTTGCTATCATGCTGCTAACCTGTCAGATGAATACTAATGCTATGTATCCTGTCATTGACTATTGTAATCGCCAAAAGACATAACTACTGTTTGCATAACATAACAGAACTGCTATGTAGAATAGAATACAGATCCACCTAGAATACTGTACATTACACAGTTATTGGCACAATATCCCACAATGCACACCATATTTGCATGGTAAGCCCACCTTTAACATGTTCATCTTACTTATACACCCATACATATGTTGACTGTTACAATATATCGACATATACTATCCCCTGTTATAGCAAATACTTGTTGGACCAGTCCTGACACTGACAGTGACTGGAAGCAAATTGGTGGGTTCCAAGCCCATATCATGCCTTGTGGTGTATGCAGGGTTTGCCGTGTGACCTACAGCAGTACACACATAGAATACTACAAGCATTACTACTGCTCAACAATACATCACTACAAGATAGCTATTTCCACTATATGCATTGATTATACTGTAATTCTTACAGTACAGGTACTACATACACAGACATACTACATGTTATATATACCTTCTTAGTTATCGGAGGTGTTATTGACTAGCATTATATTCATTTTCAGTTCGTCTTTCAGTGTTTTGTACTGTCCTACAGGTAGATACAGATGGTTTGAATGTGTGACAAGGCAACCTTTTATAGTGACAAATCAGTAACGTGCTATCCCGATGACCAATTAGTGTTCCTAAGTAACTAATTACATGCACATCAGCTGCACTGCTACTGCCTTAGCCAATACCATGGCTACAGTGGAGTATATTTGAGTACTCCACTTGGGCGTTGTCCATTTGCCTTACTTGTGAGGAAGACAGTGTGGAAGTGTTGTTTGGAATCTATTGCAACAGCTGTATGGAGATGAATAGTAATATATTGTGTGTAATGCCTAGAGGATTTGGTTTAAGTGTGAGTACTGCTGTTATATTTCTGAACATTGCTACTTGCGCAGGGTTTGTCTGTACCTAATACTTCTCCATATGTTTCAGTCTGGCCAGGTTGTTTGACCAGCTCAAGGCTGCATAGCTATGCATATAATGTTAGGGGGGGTTACAGTGTGCTTACCTGACATATTTAGTTTGGTGTTACTGTGTATCATACTGTGCTGATAATCAGTACTCAGTAACACTTCCAGGTGTACGAACCTTTCAACCCTCTGAAACGGGATTAGTTCATACAAACCCTGTTACTTCAGCAGCTGTTCAATTGTATAATGGCAACTATTTCACATAGGGCCATGTTAGTGTGTCTGTGTCCAGGTATGTTAAGGTTTCAGCAGATGTTGTACCATAGTTGAATAATTGGTTATGGTGTGACAGTATATATTGATGTAATTATTTTGGTTGTGGGGAAGATGTTGGTGGGTGTACATAGCGCATGCAGTTGTGTAGGAACCCCTTTTATGCAATGTCTTTATGTGTGTGGGTGTTCTTTCCCTATGTGAACACCTATCCCTTAGTGGACTAATACTATGGTAATTGCAGGCTGATTCATTAAGGCACTATTAAATGCTTCCTGTATAGCATGCAGGTACTGTTAGTCCTTGAATCCTTTTGGCAATACATCAGAATGTAATAAATTTTGCAAAATGAAAGCTGTCTGTGTATTTCTGTCATGGATATTTGCAGTCATTGCAGTTGTGTTGGTGACTGTGTCCATAGAACATATTTGTAATAGTGTATTGGCATATACTCTTCATATGTTATGTTCATATTGTTTGGGGGGGGGGAATGTGTGATTGCTATAGTCCATGTTATACTCAGATATGACCACTTTGGATGCTGTCTATAGACATGTATGTATGTGTGTGTGTATATATATATATATATATATATATATATATATATATATATATATATATATATATATATATATATTATTGTATATGTTTATCTGTACCTCCATAGATGTATAGATGTTTTTAACCTATCTATATATATCTACATATATATGTAGACCTGTATATATCAACATGTCTCTATGTATCTCTCTCTCTCTCTTTCTCTCTCTCTCTCTCTCTCTATATATATATATATATATATTTATATCTGTATATCTATATATATGAGCATACACCTTTAATTAGGTACATGGCGGGTTTTCCTATTTCAACACATTCCTCCCTTTTGTGTTTTAACCTGTCTGCATACAGAACTGGGATAGGTACATCCCAGATAGCTTAGTGTAAGGTTACTCTGAGGATGTAGTACATGGCTGTGGGTTCTACTCCTGGAAAGTGTTATTATTTTACCTCTCAGAGTAGGCATTGGTAGGGAAAGTGTGAATAACGCACATTTACACGGTTGTAAGCAGGTTTGCTCGTGGTCTGTGCGATGTTAAGCAAAGGTTAAACCTGTGAAGTGCTCTTCCATTTACCATGTTTCAGCACCACTTACCATCGTGCAAACCCGCTTATAACTGCTTAAGAGTGCTTTAATCCACCTGCATCCAACAGCCCTTATTCTGGCCCTCAAAATAACCTAACAGCCCTTGCAGGTCTTTAACCCAGGACCATGATCACCACAGTCACTGACTTTACCACTAAGGCATCTGAGATATGTACAAAAGTTATGGAGTTTAGAATATACATTGTACTACAGACATTCCTCACTACTGAAAACAAATGTGACAGTCAGTTGGTGTACATACGTCTGATACATGTTAATGTTCATATGTTTGTGAAATTAGGTGTTGCAATGTGACATGACAGGGTGTGTTATGAATGAGAAAAGTTCTTGCTTTGTGTCCTTTTTATATTGTCCCCATACTCCATGTATACCCCTCCAGTTCACTTATTGGACATCTGACCCAGGCTCTCCTTGATGCATGATTGCATTTCCCGTCATTCCTCCCCCACCACAATCTTCACATTCACAACAACCACCCCTTCTATGGTGAATTAGGTTAATATTAATTGTTATAATACCAGAGCTGCATGTGTTTTGTGTACACTCCAATTCCTTTAGAGTGCTTCTGCGTCACAAAGTGTGTTCATAGATGTTCATATATATGGCTATTAATGTAACTGTATAATATATATATATATATATATATATATATATATATATATATATATATATGTATGTATATATGTGTGTATATATATATATATATATATATATATATATATATATATATATATATATATATATATATATATATATATATATATATATATATATATATATATATATGTGCAGACATCACTGACGTATATATATATATATATATATATATATATATATATATGTGTATATATATATATATATATATATATATATATATATATATATATGGATTCCTATTACAAGAACGAAAGTTAACTACTTCGAACTTGTAATAGGAAGCCTCACTTCTAACGAAAGTTCACTTTAATGAAATTGAACTTTTGCGTAAATGCACTTCACCGAAAACACCGCAGTACAGTGGAGGACATAAGAAACAAGCTATGTCCTCTACTATGGTGCGATAGTCATGGACCTTAGGGTTAGGGCATGGGTTAGGGTAAGGGGATAGTTAGTAAAGCTATCTCCTTACCCTAACCCATGCCCTAACCCTAAGGTTCGTGACTACTGCACCATAGTGGAGGACATTGCTATGTCCTTCACTGCACTGCAGTCGTCACGGACCTTAGGGTTAGGGCACTGGACATGATAAGGGGATTGCCCTATTGACTATCCCCTTACTATGACCCGTGCCCTAACCCTAAGGTCCGTGAGTACTGCAGGGCGTTCAGTACAACACCCGTTTGTTGCACTGAACTTCGAGTAAGTGCACTTTCGATTAAGTGCACTTTCGCTGCAATGAGCATTCCATGCACTATTTCAAATTAGTGAAAATTTGATCTAGTGTATGGAACCCATATATATATATATATATTTTATATATATATATATATATATATATATATATATATATATATATATATATATATATAAATATATATTTTGTATTAGTTTGTAACAGTAATACATATGTAGACTGGAATGTGTTGGTTCACAAACTACAGTACATTACAATGTACATATGTACACAAAGTGACTGTCCCATTTCTGATTATTACAGTGAAATGCATATGGTATAAGGTGTAGTGTCAAGACCACGAAACATGTATACACCTTGGATGGCTTAGTGGTAAGTCCCATGACTATAGTGTGCATGGTCCATGGTTCAACACCTGCGATGCTTTACAAATGTTTTTCCTGCAGAATAAGGCTAATTTAAGCAGTTGCAAGCATGTTTCAAAGTGTTTGTATGCCATTATAGCAGCAGTTAAACACAGTTAAACAAACTTTGTAACGTATAACCTGTGTGCACAAACACAGCCACATCCGCTAACTACTCAGGATATATACATGTCAGTGACATAACATTACATTCTCTGTTGACTGTACTCTCCAGCACACATGGGTTTATATGGGTGTTTCGAATGTTTATTATACAGATGATTACTACCTATATATGCAAGCTGCGGTTAAGGTATACTTTTGTACATGATAAACATCCCCTGCCTTTATCGGGATTGTAACCTCAAATGCACAGATACTATGCAGATGCTGTAACCATTACACTGTTGACATTAATGTTGCTTCTGCCTATTTCCTATTTAGGTTATTTCTGTGTAAGCTAGGCTAAGCAAAGGGTGGAGGTCCCCAAACTCACTAAGCTTCACATACTCTTGAAATAATAACATATAATAAATGTACTGTGAGACAATACATTACATTCCTAACTACATTAGGCATAGCCCCTCATTGACACACTTCAAGGGAAACCTTGTTGCTTGAATGGGTAACAGGCTATACACCCCTGGGATCATGTGTCCCAGAACCTTACAGCTAGGGGGTGGGGGAGCCTGTCCAGTTTGATAGCTGCAAGACCTGTTGGGGGAATTGAATAGTGTTGATCTGTCACATTAACATGCCCTGTTTATATCACTAAGTTCCCCTATCACCCTCCACAACCCCAATCTTCAACAGCTTCCAGCAACTCTGCCTGGAATTGCTTCATTAGCTATGCTTGACAGAGGCTCAGTTACTTCATCAATGTGCGGGGAAAGCCAATACACTGTAGCTATGCTTCTAATTGCCCTTGGGCAGATAGGTAGTAGGCTATCTGTGAACCTCAAATGGTCAGGCCATCCCAGCCATAATATGTGAATAAGTAGACCTTCAGATCACAATATACAGTGAGAAATCACCATGTAGTCAGGAAACAGTTAAGTACAGCAAGAACATACAGAACACTGATACTTAGTCACTCCAAAAGCCTACATTGGAAGCTAGAAGACTTGTAAAAGTTTAAAGCTTTCTATTGCTTACCAGTAGGTTACATACAGGGGAGATGAAAAACAAGCACAGATGGGGAATATGCATACAATGATACCATGCCAGCCTATGTGTCAGCCTTAGGCTTTGGAATACTGGCCAAGGCTATTGGCGCCCCCATGGTGCCTTATTTAGGAATGTCTTGAAGGTGAATACCAGCTCTGTAAACAGCACAATAGCAGATTCAATGAGGGTTATGCTACTCAACACTAGGGGGTGTGATCACAACATGCATGCACTCACAGCACTCCTCAGGATGGACAACATCATCTGTGCAGTAACTGAAATCTGTCTTAAGGCTCCTGAGAGCACACCAGCACTACCGGACTACAACCCATACCACACATTTTAGCCAAAGAACATGGACTGACAGACATGGAGGGGCTGTATCCATATTTATCAGGGATACCTACACCTCCAGGTTAGTGGGGCAGCATGATACCTCTGAGATCATCCATGTGCAGCTAACATCATCTGCAACTGCAATGTAAACTGTGGTCTGCTATGGATCACCCTCCATGACCCAGGACCTCCACTCCACCTACCTGGAGACAGTGGAGAACATGACTGTCCTAACACACACCCTGGCATTGGTCAATGTCAACCACTATACCATTAAATGGGAAACTTACTCCGGTACTCACTTCCAGGCCCAGCGCTTCTGGGAATTTATCACCTCATATGCCCTGTATCAGGTGGTAACCTCCCTAAAGTGGGGTGGAAACTACTAGAAGTGGTCATCACCAACATGGGCAACAGGTGCACCACAGCGGAGGTTAATCAGTCACTGTTTAGATCTGACCATGAACTATTCACTGTTTCCACACCCAATCATCTCCCCCACCCATGGATACCACAGTGTATACCTTTTCTACAGCTAAATTTACACTACTAATGACAGTGGTGGGGGGTTTCACAGCCCCTCACTAAGGGAAAGCACTGCTCAAGATACAGACAGATTTACAAATGCAGTCTATAAGCACCTAGACATGTATTGATCATGCCATCACTGATAAACCAAATCTCACTCCTCCTAGACAAGGACACCGGCCTGGTGGACCTCTGCAATAAACAGGCTATAGTACAGAGGTAGGACAGTGTTCCAGACACACAGCAAATCTCACAAAGGGCAGACATCCGTGACCACTATTAGTATGATACGTAGGTCCCTCATGTCATCATCCAAGGCTAACATCAGCAGGAGAATATGCAAGGATTCAAAAGATAACCACAAAGCCTTCTTTGGCTATGTCAAGGATCTACGTTGTGACACACAGATTTGCACTGTGCTGGTGAAATATAGCACAAAATATGCTGACCCTACTGATATCCCCAACATCCTTGCAGATACATTCAGTGGATACTTCACCCCCTAAAGAGCCCACAACACTACCCAAAAGGTACCGTATCCCACACATCAGAGACACACAGGTGGAAATGGCCCTCTCTAACAACAGAACACAGCATCAATGGAGGCAGATGTTGTCCCAGACTGCATCTTGCAAACTGTACAAGACAACCTGCCCCCCACCTAATTAAGTTTTCCTACATCAGCCTCTCCACAGGCTACATGCCCATACAGTGGCGTGTGGCAATGGTTATTCCACTCCATCAAGGTGGAATCACAACTGGCCATGGTAAATACCATCCCATAAGCCTGACTAGCCTGGTCTGCAATGGTATGGTTCGCATCCTCATGGCACTCATTAACAAAGACATTGGTAACCTTCGAGAATGTGACCCAACCCATGTCAGCTTGGTTGAGTGCAGTTCATGCCTACTGAACCTGTTTGATGTCTTGCATACAGTCATCAAGACATTAGATGATGGGGAGGTGGTTCACACATACTACCTGGACCACGCCAAGGCTTTTGACACCATGCCCCACTCAGGTATTATTGATAAACACACCAGCCTGTACATACACCCATACATCACAGGTTGGGTTGCCAACGGGCTTACACACAGAACCCACATGGTATGACTAGCGGTCTCCAGGTCCAACTCTTGACCAGTCATGACTGGTGTCCCATAGGACTCAGTCCTGGGAGCCCTACTGTTTGGCATATATGTCTCAGAGGTACAGGCAAACACAGGTGGACTACGGCAAACCATGTTTGGCAATGACTGCAAACTGGGAGCCATGATTGATAGTCCAGCTGACACAGACATCCCTCAAGGGGCCTCACGGAGAACAACACAGGGTGCCAATGACATGGCATCCAGCCAAGTGCCACTAACTGCATGGTCATTCCATTGTGGAATTGTCACCCACATATTAACACATAAGTGGCAGTCACTTTAATACGGATGAAGTAATGGGGTATCTGGGGACTAAGGTAGATAGTGATCTCCCCTTTGACAATCATATCTCCACAGTAGTTAGGACATCCTTCTATGTAGGCCATCTGATTACTAAAGGGTTCCCATCTAGACATACTTGGGTTATAGTGCCCCTTTACTCATCACTCATCAGTCCCATCATAGAGTATAATAACCCATGTGGGATGTACCTCAGAAGATACTTCCAACAGTGGGGGGGTCCACGAATGTACCTCGCCAAGGGGAATACTGGCCTCCAACATATGGCCTATGCAGCCAGGCTGAATAAATGCCTGCTTTGCTCAGTGGCATCTCATTTACCCAGAGATGATCTCCCCTGGCCAACACAGACATATCGAACTCAGGCTTGATGGATATGCTCCACCTATGGGAATCCATGTCACAGTGAGCCACACACTGTAGTGAGCTGAAACTTACTACAACAATAACTGGAAGATGCTGGAGGGACATCTTCCTGTCACAGACACTCCCCATACTTTGGAACAACATCCCTAACTACATTATACAGAACCCCTCACTAACACTCTGCAAGAGAAACCTTGATGAGGGGATGGGGAACAGTATATGCACCCCAGGGATCCCACCATTAGCTCTGCTCCACAGAGGGACAGTTAATGAATCAATGGGGTGGCAAAAGCTGACACATTTTGGCTGGGCTTATGAATGGCCTCTGGCAGTTAGCCAAGTACCTACCTATGAATCTATGCATGCCATATCTGCATATGCTGATAGCTTAATTTACTGTTCAGGTGTTGACTTACCTTGTGATAATGGCAGTTGTGTGTGCAATAGTTGGGAGCTGCCTATGTTGGATACACACAGTAGACTGCCTATACATGACAATTTACAGGTAGTCTTGTGTGTGTGCCATCCATTTTTACTGTGTTTGCAGGTGGAGAAAGGTGACAGTCCCTAGGTGCCTACACTGTCAGTGTGTGTGCTATACGTTCCCTCTTTTCCAAGGCATGGGCATACTGGGCACGCCTCTGTCTGCCTACTGGGGCTGGCTCAGGGTGTTCGTGGTCTGAGTACCTCTGTGCCTGTGGGGCCCTTAGCAATGGTGGTGGCTGTGAGGGCCTTCAACATTCTTTCCCTGCTGCAGCTGTTTCCGCAAGACCATATTGTGTAGCATGGCACACACTATGAAGATGTGGGCACATGTGCCTGGAGAGTACTGCAAGGCTCCACCAGATATGTCCAAGCAACAGAAATGTGATTTCAGCATCCCAAACATGCGTTCTATGATGATTCTGGTTTGTGTGTGTGCCTCACTATGACGTTCCTGCAATGGGTTTGTGTGCATTTCTGATGGGAGTCATCATCCATGTTTCCAGGGCATAGTCAGCATCCCCCACCAGGTGGCCATTTGGGATGTTCCTCCTGGCAAATAACCATTACAGCTGTGAGACATGCCAGATGTGGGAGTCGTGATAGCTTCCAGGGCTGCCAGCACACACATCCATGATAATGCCCTGAGCATTGCACATGACCTGGCAGTTGATGGAGGGGTATCCCTTGCAGTTTATGTAGTGCCTACCCTGCTCACCGGGTGGTGACTTGATGTGTATGTGCGTGCAGTCTATTGCAGCCAGTACCTCTGGGTATTCTGCCACATGGTGGAAGAGACCCATATTGCTGTCCAACTCCTCCTGTGTTCGGGGGAAGTATATGTGCTCATTGGCATGTGGTAACATGGCATCCAGGAACTGGTGTAGTACCCCCTGGATGCTGATGCCTGTGAGATCCCCATGATATCCTCAGTTGGTCTTTGAAAGGTACCTGTAGCTAGTATTCTCAGGCTTACACATACCTTCGTATCCACTGTGATAGGTTCCCTTCTGTTTGTTCTGGCTCTAAGGTGTGGCCGGCACAGCTCCACAAGTTGCTGTAGGATGTCCCTGTCCACCCTGTAATGCTCTACTATCTCCAGATCATGTAGCTCCTGGTAGGTTATCATGGATCTGAACACTCTCCTCCTCCTCTGGTACCTGAGATGGTCATCTGCATCATCCTCCACACCACCTTCAGTCTCCAACACATGCTGGTAGATCAAAGCTATGGCAGCTCCTAACATATACATAATTAAAGTTCCCCGTCTGTATACACCATTGGTGCAGAGTGTATGGGAATACACAAATGTGTGGGAGGTGCTTTCACACTTTATAGTATTGTGTTATGGATGCTGCTGATGTCAGTGGGTGTGTATGAGCTATTCCACCTGCAGTGTTTCTTAATTATGGGTTTTGCAATGAGTACTGCAAGTGTGGGGCCTTTACTGTGGAGATCTACTTGGCTTCCTTGATTAATCTGTTGCCCTTTAATTCACTTTTAGACCTGTATCCCCTCCCATTATCAGGCATGCATCCACCTGCCGTCTTTCTTGTTTTGTACTTTCCCTACCCAGTAATGGCAAAATGTGCCTTGTAGATGATATATTGCATATCAGCTTTGTTCTACTTTGACACTTTACTGTTTTCTTTGCAGTACAGCCCCTCCCCTTCCCTGTTCTGCAGGTAGCTGCTTGCAGCCTTGTTAGCTGTTGTCAATGGCCCACTGTAGGCTCCTAGGTGTTAATTAGTCATTTGTACTCCAATTTCACTGCTGCAGCATTTCCTTATTTCTTTCCTATATCCTTCCTGTTTCAGCTGCAGTGCATGCCACGCATACCCGTTTACTGGGTTTACACGCGTGTTCATCTCTGTTCACATGCATACTCGCTTACCTTGTGTTATGGCCAATTCGACACACCCCTATCCTGCAGCTTTGCCTAGCTAGGGGCAGACTGGTTTAGTAATGCTCTAATGTGCTTACAGAATAGTGACACACCCCTCTCTTGATGTCACCTTTATCTCAAGGGCACACCTTGGTGTTATAATGCCATGCTGTAAGGTGCATCCTTACACCAGCGGGGAATCTGCGATTCACTATTACTCTTCTCATTGCCTACTAATTCCTAGCTACTGTGCATAACACTGTCACTGCCCCTTAGCAAACCTTGCGCCATGAGTATGGTGTAGCATTGACTATTATGGGGAAATCGTGATATGTGTTTCATTGCAGTTTTATTCTACATTTTTATATATTCCTTGCAATCTCCTTTGAGCACCGCTGCCGTGCACTTCCACATCGCAGTAGTGCGACTATATATATTAAATGTTAATTTTATATTTTGTACATTTTTTATGCCAATGGCTATATATTTAGCCATTGGCATATATTAACAATATAATACATGTGTTTGGACGGCTATTGTGGCTCCGATTTTATGTTTGCAAAAATGTAAACCTTTTTCTACGGTTTACTTTTCTGCATGCTTTCACTACGCCTGCAACACTTCCTGAATCACTACATACTTTCCTTTGCATACTACACTGCTGCACATGGGGCAATTAGCATACAAGGCTCGGGAGTTGTGCGGGCATAGCATATGCAGGTAGTGCACATGGAAACAGCTCGTACCTGAACCACTTGGCGGTCATCTTTGGTGTTAGAGCGCCGATACTACGCCTCCACCTGGCGCAAGCTTCATGAATCCCATGGTATATACCTCCTATCAGCAAGCTTGCCTTATTTGCCATGCAGATGACTCAGCTCACATCTGCTCATCTGATAGCCCACTACAATTACAACCCATGACACAAAATGCCTTCAAATCAGTTGAACTGTGGCTACATGAAAATTAACTTTATTTAATCCCAGAAGAATAAATTAATACAAAATTTTCCAAAGACCCATCCTAATGCTAAAATTAACGTCCTCATTACCTCTTTAGACAATACAGCTGTTAAAGTAGTTACTCATACCAAATTGCATGGAGTCAACAAAGAAGAAAACTTTAAGTTTAACTTCACATACAAAACGGAATAAAAATAACTCATCAAAGGTCTACTATATAGAGCAAAAAATGGAAAAAAAAAAAGAAAAAAAGTGAAAAGTGTTTTTACTCTTAGTACAATTATCTTAACTAACACTTATCTTTTACCCTCTCTTCTGTATGCCTCACCAGTTTTGACTAACATCCCGATCTCTCTTAAATCACAACTGCACAAATGCTATAACAAGATAGCTACATCTGCAGATAATCTGCTACATAAAACTGATCATTACTCTGCATCATATGCTCTCAACTGATTAGAATTTCCACATCAACTAGCCCATACGCAACTTGTTCTACCCATAGAATACTATATAACCCCTCTGCCTGCCCTTCTATATTCTCAATACTTTTGCACTATCTCCAAAATTATCCTGTCTGCTCACAATACAAAAAGCAGCTTGAAACCTATAAACCAAATGGTGCAAAGTTTATACTTACACTGTATATCCAAACTATGGAAATCTATCCCAAATTCAATCAGAACTATATCGTGCCTCCATGTATTCCTGTCTCAAAGAGTTCCTCACTATCTCATGGCTACTCCCAGGCACCTGACCTGTATGATCTATATTAACAAATATGTTACATTGTTACCAACCTAACCTCTCATCATACTATCTATCTATATCTTTCAACACCTGCCATCTCCCCACTCTTGGGTGGACTTGTTTTCCTTTTTATTTTCTGGCATAGTAGACTATACTTCTGATACCTTTGTATGTACTGATTGCCATATTTAATCATCACTGTTTTCCTTTGTTTTATTTTTACATCACTGGTATCTCCTCATGCTTTACTGTATCCTAGTATGTATATATGTTTGTTTTAGTTACATTTTTACTATTTTTTTATTTAACTCTCTGGAGCTTTTCATACTGTGCCCACACTAAAAATTGGTATTTATTACCCATTCGGACTTTCCCAGTAAACAAATGTCAATAAATAAATAAATACATTTTACTGTATTTTTTTGCTTAAGTTTGCCTTGTTTCATTTGTTTCTTTTTGTTGTCGTAGCTTAACCAACTCTCCTGCTGGGTGCTTTATAGACTTACTCCTCATCTCATTTTAGAAAACTTTTACTTTGAAAAATATCCGTTATTTAGAACAGTCTTCACATTTTTTTTGGTGAGTTAACAGCCCTATGCCTTTATTTAGAGCTCTGATATTTTTTAAAAATTTTGAACTTTGCAACAATGAACTTTTCCTTTGTCTGCTTTGCATAGTTTACCACTTAGCTTTTAGAGTGAGACGGAATGTATGAACCTCATGCAACTCATTTCCTTCTTTTGTCAACTCCCTTTTGATACCATTAATTTCTTTAACTTTTCATCAAGTCATATACTTCTTATACAATTCATCCACATCTGCATTAGACTCTATTTCCATGCCAGAAACCTCCAGTGCAGAGTGCCTTGCTTTTTTTTTTGAATCTTTACCAGACTCATGTAAAAAGCACGCACTTCTTTTGTTAGTTGTAGCTCATTTTTTCTTTGAACCATATCCTTTTCCAAATGCACAGGCTGTTATGTGTTATTCTCATTCCCTTGCAAGACATTATTTTGCTTAGACAATAAAAGGTTTACGACACATTCTTCTAACTCCAAAAGTCTTGTATTTATAGGTACTTGCACAGTTTCTGAAACCAACACCTTTATGTTGTGAGTTTGAGTGTTTTATGTCCCATATTTGTGTAGTAAGCTCATAGATACAAACTTTGTGCTAGGGTATCTCCTTGCTTGAGTATAGCAAAATTCATTGGTAACACTTAAGCGTTGCAACAGATAGCACACTCACCTTTGCTGCAGAAGGCTGTGAGTTCTTGGTCCCACACCAGGTAGGTGGATTGCCGACACTATAGTAACACATAATGAGAGTGCTGAACCTTGTGTGTGATGTCCTTCAGATGAGCTGTATTAAACTAAGGAGCCATCTGCCTGAATTGGTTGTAGCTCAGGTGGATGCAAACGATCCTATTGCACCTATCAAAAAGAGTAGGGTAAGTTCTCCGATGTTCAGGTCAAATTTCCCCTAGTAGTAGTATTATAAATACCAAGTCCAGTCTCCCCTGCACAGAGGCTATTAGCCTAGTCGGATTAATCCAGTCAACAATGGATAAATAAAATGAATAAATAAAATTATTGCTGTTTGTTGTGTCACACTGACTGATAACAGCATCATGGACAAAAGCGCCATACAAAAGCATTTTGAAATGGAGGTAAGCCCTTGCCCCCACACTGCCATGTTTGAAACTGTGCTCCCCACTCTCTCATGATTGTGTGTGTGTGTGTGTGTGTGTGTGTGTGTGTGTGTGTGTGTGTGTGTGTGTGTGTTGACTGGACACATACACTCACACACACACACACACACACACACACACACACACACACACACACACACTATATAGTATATATAGTTAGGGGGGTGTGGGTGGCACAGCCCCCCACATTGGGGAGTGTGTGAGGCATAGCCCCTCACCTAGTCTGGTTTTATATGATCCAGTTTAAAATTTAGTATGTTGAAATTCAGTATTACGGGTTTCAGTCTTATGGTTTCAGTCAAGTGACTTTTCAGTCTTTTGAAATTTCAGTCTTTTGGTCTCAGTCAAATGCAATTCAGTAAAATGAGGTTTCTATCATATGATAGGGATCCCCTTAGACACATCATGGTCAAAAGCCAGGTTACTATCTACAAGTCCCTGAATCCCTGGCTACTGTGTCGATTTTTTTAGAGTTGTTTTATTGATGACGTAGCTTCCTGGGGTGGATGACTTCCCACAAGGTACTATTATGCATTTCTTGGCATTGAGTTTTAAGCTGTGGCTTTGGCACCAGTCATTTGTCCATGTTAGACCTTCCTGTAAAATGTTTATGTCTTAGGTTGTTTCCTATGATTGTAATCATCTGCAGATTTGTTAAGCCAGAGGCCCTTGACATTAGCCTTTTCTTCCATGAAGGACACATCAAAGAGATGCTGACTTAGCACAGAGCCCTAGGAGACTCCACTGATGACCAACCTCTTTGTGTGGAGGTAGTCTTACTAATACTAATCCACTGGGTCCTACCTGTTAGCCAGTTGGCCTTCCAGCAGGTTACATAGGGGTTTATGACTAATTACTTAAGTTTGTTTACAGTGCCCAAGTAGGGTATTGCATCAAATGCCTTTGCCAGGTCAAGGTCGGAAATATTCAGTATTTTTCCCTCATCCATTTCCTTGGTGACATTCTCAAAGAAGTCCACCAGGTTCAGGAAACATGACTTGCTTTTGACAAAACCAGACTGATTTGAGGGTGTTTGAAGGTTTCCTATGTCATTGTTAATCATTTCCATGACTATTCTTTTCATGGCTTTGTATATGAGACTTGTCAGTCTAAGGGGTCTGTAGTTCTCCTTCCTAACACATCCAAAACAGTGTTATTTAGCACTCATCAGAAGCTCAACAGATCCTCTAATGATATAACAATCTATGATGACAAACAACTCTCCCTTGGAGCAGGTGCCCTCCTTCAAGTGCCTTGGTCTTTGGTTAGACCCTTCAATCAGTTTCATCATTCATCTTGAAAAAAGCACATACAAAACTGAACCCCTTTCTGTTATGTGCACAAAATATATCCTCCTTTCTGTCATACCCTACTAGAGCTGCAAGAGGGAAAGTACTCCTTCTCCAGCTTCTCTAAAACATAATAAACATGTACGCAATCTGATGCATGATATGTCTTTTACAGGTGGTCACAGTGTGAGATCATATGCTTCATTATGAATATTATCTAATGTAGCAAGTGTAACGTCTTTGCAGTGAACTGCTTTAAGTCACAAAAGAATATCTAAGTGGGTATTAATGAACAATTAAACTTCCACCTCCAGATTAAAGCATAGTATGGCTGACTAGTCAGTGGATAACAATAAAACAATGAAACAAACTGTATTATATTTCAGTTCATGTAGGCTAAGGAGAAGTGATGGATATATTCTAGTTTTACAGTACTTTCAGGTAGAAAATATATGGATCATAGGATGGTCATCAAAAGGTTCATTTCAGGCTGTCTCTGTGGAGCAGAGGGCTGAATCCCTGTTTATAACCAAGGAAACATGGGTTCTAGTAGTGGACCAGTTTCCTAAGGTATTAGTTGGTTGCATGGAAAGAAGGGATAATTTAGTAGGATTGCTAATTCGGGAAAAGGATCTGAATACAGGTTATAAGATGGAAATCAGGGGGTTTTAACCATGCCACTTATGATTGGGGAATAAAGCTTCACAATGTCCATACCTCACTCACTGTATGCTGGATATTAAAGCAGGACCACTAGTAGGGATAAAACAATTAATAAAATCTGATCCACCTAATCTTGATGACTCTCCTTAGCTCATCTGTTGACTTATCTGTGACCACGACTGTAGGTAGCTACTGGGGAAATTAATGGGTCAAAAAAGGGGTTATGAGGTTATGTGAGCCTCCCCAAATCCAATTTAAGAAAATTAAGATAGCAAACTCATTTTTAAGAAGACCTCAGCAACAGTAGTTGAGTTCAGTGGAACCAAAAGTCAGCAATAAATATCTGTTTTTGTTTATTGATGGAGATTTTCAAAAACACCTTACTTTGTGATATTGAGACAGGTGACCATACAGAGTAAAGAGATTGACTAATGGACTTTTGGTAAAGGACAGCAACACTTGTTGCTCCATTTAAATAAAAACTGCCTTGTGGAAAGATAATGTGACTTGGGGAGCTACCTCAGAGACAGCAATATGAAGGAACAGACAGTCATTTGTAAGAGCAGGAATATGAGGATAACAGTCTTCCATCGAGTTGCAAATATGAGATACTTTGTTTCTGATTCTCCTTGCACTTACATGAGCAAGTCTAATTGAGTTGAAAGTGTTCTGTGACAGTTCACCTGAAAGATAGGGGTTTGATTGAATGTCCCCATAAAATGATGGCTCCTGCTGGCAGAAGGTGATACCTCTGCCTAACACTTTAAATAGCTATGGCAGAAGTATTTATTTACACAGAGAGTGGGATACAATGGTAATGGTGAAAAGCAGTATGAAGTTATATGAAGGAGTTCTAGAACAGATTATACACTGAGGATCATTACATTTTTATCCTTGAGTCACTGTGTACGTCTGTGTTATATTTGATTCATATTCTTTCAACCAGAGGAGTAGGTATGCCATTTGGAGGCCAAGGCAGGGGAAAAAAGCCTTGACAACAACTTTTCACAAAAACATAAGAGCCCAAAAGGCTAAAAGGCAAGTCAAACAGGAAGTTCTACTGAAAATGTAATGTATTTTCAGAGTTAAAAATAAAATGGAACTATAAACAATGCCTCTAATTCCAGTGCAACAAAGAAAAATAAAAAACAAGAACACTGCAAAATAAAACAAACAGTAAATGCCACTAAAAATCCTAAACAGATTTTTTTTTGTCAAGGTTATGCTCTTTCAGCCAAAAGACAATGGCCTTCTTCAGAGCAAACAAATCCCACACATACTATTGTTAAATATTCCACTCCAGTCTAACCCAACCAATCAAAAGTCTGCTTCAGTTAAAAGTAATACTTACATAAAACATTGTTCTAAAAACATTAAGAAAGAGAGAAATTAATACTTTATAGTTAAAATCAACAACATGAACATTCATTTACATTTGTCATAATAAACCTTTCTACGTAAAATGGCTTTGTAATTCATGTTTAACCCAGGTACATTATAAGCATCAAGCAAAATCTGCCACTTCAAGTCCCTATAATCTAATTCCCCTTCTTTGTCCCCATTAAAGTCCTTCAGTATGTTGTCAATAACAGCAAATTAAAATTTTCTGTAACGAGGGCATACCAAAGTTTGCTTTTACAAGGCACTGTCCAAATTCTTTTTAATGGCATGAGTGCTCATAAATTCTCTTCCTCAACTGCTTGTTGGTCTTGCCAACGTAAAAAGAAGTACAGGCAGAGCAATTAGCCAAATACATTACATAGGAGGAACTAGATGTAAACACCCCTGGAACCTACCAAATCCTACTATGCGTGCTCACTTCAAAAAAGGGACCTACTGTGATGTATCTACAAAAATTACAGTTATTGACAACATACCAAAGGACATTCACTGTTTGTTTTATTTTGCAGTGTTCTTGTTTTTTGTATTTTCAGAGTTAATCATTTAACTGTCATGGGATACATAACCAAATACAATATTGCTTTAACAATTTAAAGAAATCACAAAGTTAGCTTTCCTTTAACATATAAAAAATAAAGGATGACTGAATAGCATTGTAGTTTTGCTGCAGGATGTTTTAAAACAACATACACATACACACACACACTTCCCAAGTGTCACTGATTTTCACTCAGATTTTAGCTTTGCTTCTCTTAATCTCTCCTAAAACTAAAACTGATGACTTTTAGAGAAGAAGTGGTAAATTACATTTAAATAATGAAAATAATTAGAGTTACAGACTTCTTTTAGTTCAGAAAATATATATTAATTCACATTGTCCTATTTTGTCAATGTTTCAAGTTGATTTTATTCCTATTATAAAAGTGCCCCTGATTGTTGTTGATTATTTCTGGAATTATCCCTAATTTGTTGAGAGCTACGCACAGACACACACACACACAGATGTATACACACACGCGCACACACACACACACACACACACACACACACACACACACACACACACACACACACAAACTCAGATAATCATGCACACATGCATACAAGTATGATATGCATATCCTCTATATGGTTTACTATTAAAATTTCGAATGGCACTCCGTCAACTGTACTATAGTCGAACATGGAAGTTCGAAAATGATAATTGCGAAGTCAAAAAAACAATCTAGGAATGGGTTTTAACATGGGTCGAGGTAGGGGAGATGTTTGTAGTTCAGAATAATACTGAACACCTACCTCGACCCATGTTAAAACCGTTCCTAGATTGATTTTTTGACTTCGACATTCGACGTTTTCAAACTTCCGTTGCCGACTATAGCACAGTCGATACATACAGAGAGAGAGAGAGAAGGGCTCTTTGGCTTTAATGCGTTTAATTAAAAAGTAAATGACACATTACAAATTTGTATGTTTAATTTTAGAAAATAATAACCAGGATGCAGAAACGTTTACAAAAATGTGGCATTTGTAATAGCATGCAAGTTTACCATACATAGCAAGCTAGCATGTGTTACTTTAGTATAGCTTTAAAAGGACTCCATCTTTAGTGGTAGTTAAGACCTCAAAATAAGCTTGTTTCCCAGTCTTAGGAGAACAATAGTCCATTATTTACTGCAGGTGGGCCCAAAATATAATTTGCTTGATGGTTAAAGTCATCTTTATTTTACAAAAAATAGTCTTATCTGTTATGTTTCCACTAACATGAGAAACAGAGAGGAAAGAGTCAGGTTTTTCTTGATGCAAAACTATCCTTCTGTGCATCTGTTGAAAAAATATCCTCAAACTCTCCCAGTGAATGATTGCCCTTCTTATGAGAAGAAACTTATTTTAGTCAATGGCAACTGTATTATAAAAGGTTGCCTTTGTGTTACAAAACTAGAAAACTGCTACTTTTTTAGCCTGAAAAATCCTTATGTGGTAAGAATATTCCACAATGGGGTGTCTCATATTTACTAAAGCATGTGCATTCGAAAGGCTGTCAGTTCAAAGTGTAACGGCAAATCCCATTAATATGAAAAATAAAATGCAAGTGATAAGGAATTACAGTGCATCTCAAAATTCACTGCAATACAATTAAAGCATTTTCAGGGAGACTTTACCACTGTAATTCTCCACACCTGATACTTATATATACTAGCTGCAAGATCACTGCAACTTGCAGTAAAGATAATGATCTGTGATCCTGCAAGGCTGGACTTAACAGTATAGTATCTTTCTGCACATTTAATCATCATATTCCAGTGCCCACAAAGCTGGTCTTCACAGTTTCAGCATTGACCCATTTTGAGATGTGGTATATATACAAGAAATACAAACATGAAATATCTCCAAGTATATTTAGCAACTACAGGATGCCACCTGTACTGCTATGTCAAGACATTAATCCACGCAGAAAGCATTTCAATAATGAACCAATACTGCATTTAGAACAAATACTTCACCATTATCTACAACATTTCCCTCTGCCATAACATCATGCCATAATTTGAAGGAAAAAAAGCCATAGTTAACCCCCTTTCCAAAATATAAAAGCAAACTATATGGCCAACTGTAGAGCCAAGGCCATTCTTACACTATGAAAGATGCTAGAAAAACCTTGTATATTCCCCAATTGTACTCCCAAGTCCTACATATAAAATGTGCAACCATGGCCAGACACCAACATGACTTCTGGTCTGGATGTAGCACAATCATGGCATTATAGACTGTGACAGATGCTGTACCCTGCACAGATGTTAACACAAATCCTGTTATTCATGTAGTAACTTTATATGTTTGTAAAACAATATTTTAAATCTATCTACCCCAGTACAGCTTTAAAAGTTTAAAAAACATTATAAGCTAAACTTTGGTGAGGCTGACCCACCCTCTCAAGTCACAGCAGCAAGGCAGACAGCAGACGGTGTCTGGAACCACTGAAACCAGTGACTACAAATGAATGAACAAGTCATTTATTTATTTATTTATTTTGATAGTGCACCATTGAAAATTCAAAAAATAAAAAATAATACTTGCCTTGCAGTGGGCACCAAAGATAAAGCTTGCTGATTTCTTTTTCTGTGCTGCCCCTCTACCTTTGGAATGGTGCCCATTTATGGTGATGGAAAAGGTTGTGGGAGGCACACTGGAGTGTCTCAGATGTCTGTGAAGGACATTTACCTTTCTGTTTACCTTGAAGGAAAATAAAAAACAAAACTTATAAATAAAAAAAAATGTATTTCTTTTTTCACTGTGGATTGCCATGGATTGTACCCCAGGATGGTCAGCACCCAGGATGATTGCCCCTCTTAAACCACCCTTGTTATGCTCGTGCCTTCAACTGATCTCTACTTTCTGAGTTAATATTCATTGTACTCCTTAACAAAACATTTATTGTAATAGCACTATCTATTTTAGCTGTGTTTTCCCTGAAAGATGTCCTAGAATCAGTTTAATTACCTGGTTAACAAATTAATAAATATGAACAAATACATACAATGTTCTTAGTAATATAAAGTAGTAATCAAATAACTTACAGCATTTCTGTATTGTGCAATGAAATTCTTCAATATCCATTAATCCAGACTGATTGCATTAAAATTAAATTGCAACAGATTGATGCAGAGGATTAAAACTATATGCTTTCATTATGTTTTTTTTTTCCTGTAGTCGTAGGTTTGATTCTGTTGGTCTCTGTTCATTGTTATGCAACTTTGAACAAGTCACATTACCAGTCATTGCTCCATGACTGACCAAGAAAAGATGCATTTCTACATACTGGGCTTACTAGTAAACCAATATCTGACATAAAAACTATAGCTGATGGTTTGTTTTCATCTATACAGTTTGATGTATATTAAGTCTGACAGTGAATAAATATTTTCTTAATGTTCTGTTTAACTTGTTTAACAAAAAACTTCTCTTTTGCATCTCTTTCTTCCTCTTCTTCTTTTTATGTTTTGTAGAATATTATTTTAGAAAGGACCGAGAAAGGGTAACAAAATGCAGGGAAGAGTCTCAATGCATATTGACCTTGGTCTGACATGTTTATTAATTGAAAGCATGTCCACCGGCATGCTGGTAAAGTCACAAAGTGCACATAAAATACAATCATAAAATGACTAGGAAAAAAATCTGTCCAAGAACTGTCACTTACCCATGGATAAAAAGCTTCATAAATGCAGAGTCAGGTAGTACCTAATGCCCAGCTTATAAGCATTTCATAGCATGACGAGCATAAAAGATACACACTACAATTTAAGGTGCATTTTTTTTGCTAAATGGCATAAAACAAATTCTTATTTCTATGTATTGTGCACCAAAATTCTATTAACATGTTGTTAATGATGTATTACTTTTGTATATGACACTGCCCAAAGATATGTCTTATACAAATCCAGCCTGAATGCAACATAACTGCATGCCAGTATAGCTTTATATATTTGGCAGCTTTTCTAAGAGGCTAGCAGTATTGTGACCTGTCATACAAACTGTAAGAATACCTTTCAATTGCTCCTGATTTTGCCTCAGAATTTTACTTTGTATCTCATAAATCCTGCGAATTTGTGACAAAACAATGAGAGTTAACATAATTAAATAATTGCACATATTATATTTATAGTTTGTTCTTCAGTCTTTATATTCTCTTAACTTTGTGTGAATGCGATTATTTTAAAAAATGTCCCTTATTTTGGCATTTGCTTAAAATTACTTTTGGCTTGTCTCTAATTTCAGAGAAGAAAAAAAAGTTGAGAAGTATGAATATGAGACTTCCTGTTTTATGATCATGACATCAGCATGCATAGTGCATTGAAATAACAGAATTAATCTGTCGATCGGTGTTATCTTAACGTAAGCTAAGTCATTAATCAAGCAAATCAGGACGTGGAAGAATCTTTGTTTCTATTTAAAATAATAAATAAATCTTAAAGCAATTTGAAATGAAATGATCAGTCTTGTTTCACAGGAAGCATAATTTATTTTGCAAATATAAATATGTTTCCATAATTTTCTACACCATCTTTACCAAAACACTTACATGCATGAGGTTTATAGAGTACTGCAGGAGATGCATAAAACTATCATGACAGGGATTCCTTTGAATGCAGATTATTTTTTTCCAGTGGATTCCATTACTCTGTGACTGTTTGTCATTCATGACTGAGAAAATAACAATACTAATGTTTGCATTAATATACTCTTCTTTACAAATTTATTAATGTAATACAAATTGCAGCTCTTCTTCGATGTACTGTAAAATCTAAGCACATATACACACCCACAACTGCCCCCACCTCCTCCCCCACACACACATACACAGTACACTACTGTATAAAGGAAATTAACCATTATGAAAATTGTGGCCTTGTTGTACCCTACCAAATCAGAAATGAAACTAGCTTCTGTGGCAATCATTCATCATATTTTATTTACCCTCACAGGTTTCCTGTTAAAGGACAAGCAATACAAACAACAGCAATGGCTACAAACATGCGCCACTGATGAATGGGTTGCTATCACATACATGAAAAACAAAAAATAACTTTTTTGTTATTGATTATATGTCTTGTGAATCAACATGACCTCCAGCATTGCATTTCTCAATATATAGAAATGATTAACATGCTGACAACAGTAGTCAGAAAATGATTCATTTAACTTAATTTGTTTAAACTTATAAGCTATGAAAATCTGTTTATAATGAAGCAACATCACAAGATCAAAAAGTCACATGTACCATCATTACAATGACACACAATTAATGCTCTTTAGAAAAGTAAAACAATAAAGCCTGTATCTTATTCTGTCTGTTCTATATTAGATAGCATTATTTCTTAGTGATATATTTTGCTAAATTTTCTTTTAACCTAACAACCAAGGTCTGATTTTTATCCTTAATTTTGGCAGGATTAATAACTGGGAAAAATGAAAGGATGCATTGTCACATTTGTTATAAAGGGTTTTGCATCCTTATTTGTGCGTTTCACATAGTTTCCAGTTGTATTTGTACCCATACAAAATAGACATTCTGAATCCATTTTGCAGTAACAAAAGCCACGTTGTTATTTACTAGCCATTAGTACTGAAAGGGAAAGTGTCCAAAATATAAGATGTACAATTAATTCTACTGAAACTAAGACTGCATTCGCTAAAATATTGGAAATCTTTGTATTTTTTGTGTGGTGGGTAAACCTTCCTTATGCAATATGCCTGAAAGAAGAAATGTTTTACACTACTTAATATAATCACCTTCGAAATCACTAGAGCCTGGAGTAAAGATATGTACCCATTCACAATGACATAAGCATATACCTGACATCAAAGCTTTAACAAACTCCTGAGCGAGTTATGAAATGGGTCTGGCAGCCTGGATTCTGCAGCTGTGACAGTTCCCTTTCTATTTCTGTTACTGTCTCATAGTACAGGAAAAAAAACATTATTTCTGAATTTTGTGGCAGAAGAAATGCAACTTACCTGTAATACATATTTTGTAAATTCTGTTATTTAACAGTATGCATGAAATAACATGTAACAAAGATAACAGTTTGGCACAGGGAGATAAGCTCCGACCAGAAGTCTTGGGATTGTCTTCCTCAGATTCCAGTTGCGACTTGTATGTATGACAGTGAGCAGGTTACTTAGACAGTGACATTGAGTCACTTTTGAAAAGAGGTATTTGTGTCTAATGGTTTTACACTGTGAAACAAATGAATAAAATAATTAACATTCCTCTCTGTCATGCTCTTTCAGTACATAATCATACAACTCTGCTGTCTGTTATGGTTCAGAAGACCATTTGCACTATTGCCAGGCATGAATTTGTGGTCACCCATTCAGTCTTGAAAACTGGATTTGAAGGTAGTCAGGAGGGAGTTTGCTTTATGCAAAAGGAAACTATTCAAAAGAAGGGGTAAGCTTTGGTTACAAAATCTGTCATGCAGGCAGATGTGGGTTTTCATATAATGGAGATAGCCCCATCTGAAACATGGTAGTCAAAAGAGGGCTAATTTCTGTGAATGATCACTGGTCTCTGATAACAAAGCTTACTTTAGCATGGTGCTAGTGATGTCATAATACAAGGCCACAGAGGCTTTATTGAAGGCAGCTGTGATCAATCTCTGCTAATTTAAGGTGAACCCATGAATAACACACCTGAAATTAATCTAATCTAAGTTCTATATGAAAATATGGATAACATGGACTGCGGGATTTGACAACTGCACCTAATTTGCAAACATCTCCAAACTTGGTTTGCCAAAGACCTTGGACCTTTGATTACACTTCTGAGAACTTAATGACAAATAAGAGGTGCTACAGGAATGAGCTCTGTGGAACAGTGCTAGTGGCATCTCTACAGCTATTTGAGATACCCATATTCTTAACCATGTGAGTTCTACCACAGAGATCACTGAATGATAACAGTGCTAGTGACATCTCTACAGCTATTAGAGATAACCATACTCTTAACCATGTGAGTTCTACTACAGAGATCACTGAACACCAAGGTATGTGGAACAGTGCTAGTGACATCTCTAAAGCTATTGGAGATACCCATACTCTTAACTATGTGAGTTATATCACAGATATCACTGGACCATAACAATGCAAGTTTTGTCAGTAAGCCTATTTAATAACAAGAAGACAATGTAAGGGTTAATGCTGAGATTGGAATACTTGTTTATGATACTTGCATGAAGAATTGTGGCAAAGGTCTTGTCAAGATCAAGGCACGCAATGTGAGCAGATTGGACCTCCTCTAAAACCTCCATGACCTTGTCAAGGAAGTCAACTGGGTTGAGTAGTTGACCTTAGCAAATCCAGACTGATCATGAACAAAACTTTGGTGGTCACCTATGTCATTGTTAATTATCTGATGAATAATATATTCCATGAATTTACAAAGAATGCATATAAGACTAGTAGGCCTACAAATGCTTGATACACTCATAGAATCAGTAAGTTTTCCAATCTTCAGATAAATTACCTATGCAGAGACTAATATTAAGAGTGGGAAGAAGGGTATTTTATTTGAGGTGGATAGGTTCTCAGTTTGTCACTTTTGAGAAGAGTAGAGAGCAGACCCATAGCTAGCTTGTCTGGTACCCTTTGCAGATCCCCAGACTACTAGCAGTCCTCTCAACCAAAGTTGAAGAGCCAAAAAAAAAAAAAAAGAAAAGAAAAGAAAAAGCTCTTCTCCATTTTGCAACTGTCATAGAGTGCTTTCTAAAACTGTAAGAAACTTGCAATTACTAAACAGACTCTCACCTCATGCTGAGTACATCAGTGTTTCGGCCAAGAGGTATATACAGTGTCAGCATTCATTTATTCAGATCACTGGGTTTACCTTTGAAAGCTTGAAATGCACATTGTCGAAAGACAGTTGTGCAGAAGTATGTTTTCAAGCTTTCGGATAACTGGAAAAAAAGCATCAAATGTGCAGTGAGCGAATGCACATTGACATTCGTTCATTGCTGATTCGGCATTTTGGGTGCAGAGTGCACTACAGTGGGGATTGGGAAGTGGACCCTTTCCCCACTGTAGTGCGACCTCGGAGGTAGAATAATAAAGTAGGGGGAGTGTGGGGGGTGCAGGGGGGCTTACCCCCCTGCATTACGATATGTATTTGAAATTGTAGTTCGAAAATCAGTGAATCTGCTTTTCGATTTGCTGATTTTCAAACTTTGGTGCAGTTCAGAATGACGGTTTTCGTCATTTCGGTTTTCACAAAGGGCTGTTCAGCAGGTTGATTTTCAACCTTTCAAAGGTAAACCAATCACTGAATGACACAATAATGTGGCAAGACTGTTGCACCGGGGATTGTGAAAACACTAGAATACAGAAGAGTCTGATAATCACGGGAAACATGAACAACAAAGCATTACCAATTACCAACATTTCAAAAAAAATAGATGTAAGATAACCAGATATAGTAGCTCATGCAAAGAAGACAAAAGTAGCATTGATCAGTGAAATTGCTACATCCAGTGATTACATTGTCTTATGTACAGAGAGACACAATTCATAAAATACCAGGATTTGCAAGCAAAAATGAGAGCAATGAGGAGGGTAGATACCCTGACAGTTCCAATAGTATTGGGGGAACAAGACTAATGAAAAGTCAATTACAATCATCTTAAATATGCTACCAATACATCTAACCCTTTCAGGAGGCAACGCTGTGCACATTTTGGGTGCTGATAAGAGCACTGCTGGCTAACACCAAAAACTGATCAGTACTAATTTTATGAACTCTAGTTATGCCCTAACTTAAGGATGAGATCCACTCTAGCCATGGTATTAGAAACCCCAAAGACTTGGAGAAAATAAACTGAGGAACACTTACTGACAGAAGATGGACAACTGCTGATAGGTGGACAGGTTACAAACGGGGAACTGGGCATGATACAGAAGGGTAAGCAACTCAATGATGGGAGATAGGGACAGGTAAGGATTATCTGTGAAGCTGGACCAAAGGGTAACCCACCCAGAGGTCCATCTCCTGTGGGGCTGGTATTGTGGGCCTGAGTGACGAAGGCCAATCAAATAAGAAGGCACTCTGGGTGCTGGTGTAGACTCTGAGCAGCTGGTACACCTTAGTCTACACCAGCCACTGCACCTTATACTCGATGATTCAGGAAGGTCCCTTTGTACCAACCTACAGTGAGGATCTCATGACCCCTACTGCAGAAGCAGCAATAAAGGACATAAGGGAGACATCTGTATCACCTTCCATAAGGGCCCCTTCATCACTCTTCTGAGATGCAAATATGGGTAATGCTGGAGACCCAGTGGTCAGTGCAACTGACAACGTGCAGTGACCACTGGCTCATTACTAACTTAAATATCACTGATCCTTAAATGGTGAACAACAAAATAACTACGCAGTATAAAAAATGGAAAAGGAGAAGAAAAATCATAAAGACAAGCAGTTAGTGGTATATCCTGCAGTTTGGTTAAACAGTACCCAAAATGAAGAAGCACAGTCCAGCAAAGGAATATAGTACAACATCAGAAGAATACAGCAAATTAGAAAATACATAACACACTTTCAACACTTGAGAAAAAATGTTACCATTTATTAAAAGCAATAAATTAATGGATATATAGCAAAAAGCAGAAATACAACTACTCAATAATATTTTTTGTGGTTTTATTACAATATTACTGTGGTGTACCACACTTACTATGCCATCTAGAAAGCCTGACCTGTCTCCTCTGTCACATGGTATTATTTTACTGCATCTCCTGTCATACTGGACAGGTGAGTTTGTTTTTTCTGTATTTTCTTTTGCTCTGGAAGACATAAAACAAACTTTAATAAGGACAACATATCTGTGAAAGCATAAGGTACCTAACCAGCATGAACTCATAGTTTATGAAGATACGTGATAGGCAGTAGGATAAAGCAATGGCCATGCTCATTAGCATGATGCAAGGTGCAAGTGGCTTACCTGGGCTCCAAAGGTGCAGATGCACAAACACACACACACACACATACATATACAAACACACACACATGCACACACGCACACACACACACACGCACACATGTGCACACGCATGCACACACACACACACACACACACACACACACACACACACACACACACACACACACACACACACACACACACTCTCACACACACACACACACACCATGTATGACTTTCATGCCAATACTTGAGCAGGAAATGGTTGACAATACAGAATAGGGAGGGTAACACATTAGGTTATTTACACATTTAAGAGATTTGTTAACTAAATTACCTCATTAATATAATAGTTGGACTACAAGGGTCTTTTTAGGATTATAAAATATGTATTCATCACTGTGTAGAAGTTTTTTTATTGAGCAATGTGGAGTATCAAAGCAAAGCTGCCATACAGGAAAACTAACAGGAGACAAAATAACTGGTTGTAGACGTAAGAACTGCTGTTACCAGTCAAGATGACACAGCACTGACATATATGTGGCAACACTGCATAGGCCATGACTGGGGACTCACTGGCTATGTACAACCTGACCTGGCTACACACAGAGGTCAGAGGACAAGATGCAGTCCTGCGGGGGTTTAACACAAACAATGCACAAGGTGCTGGTAGGACAGATTGCAGTCTCATTTGTGGTGCTTACACATGATACAGAACAGAGAACTTGCTGAACATTTCTTAACCTGGGAATTACACTTGGTATCATTCAATGGCCATGCCGGTCAATGATCCAGGCACAGACAGCCTCTAATTACACCATGTCAGAAATATGGACTGACAAGCAGGACCTGCCTGAAGACCACCATGAGCTAAAGGGATTGTGGGATATTATGCAATGCAAGCAGAGTGACAAAACTTATAGAAAGCTGGAACAGATATGCCTGGTGAGGGCAGTGGTGGTCCATTTGTTAGTCACTGGTACATCTTTTGGCTATGAGGAAATTGCCATCATGGTTATGCTTGGGGATGGATGTGCATTATACAGCAACATGCCAAGCATACACAGACAGTGCACACTATTCCAGAGATGGCTTTACTGCCCACACTGTGCATGGCTATCTCCATACCTGGCCTTAGACATTTTCACAGAAGTGACCAATACTCTTCTAGCTCTATCATGGTCAATCCCCCAGGCAAGCAGAGAAGGTTCTATAGATCAATGCCATCATACTACCTGCAAATCTAATGAGAGTAACACCTAGCTGTGTCAGCTCACATGGATGCCATCATTCTGCAGGAACATCACAGGGGAGTTCCAGAACACACACCTGGTTTGTCATTCTTTGGAGCAGATAACTCCAGTTCTGATACTGTGGGTCTACATGGAAAACCCAGCCCATGAAGGAAGCAATTCCTGATTCACTCCAACCTCTTAGCCATATGCATGGCTAGTGCATCCACCACTCATTGCTACAGCACTGCTGCCCCCTGTTATTGTGCCTTACCTCAACTGTAGAAATGACTTTGTCTTGCCCACCACCTGGACTGTAAGGGTAAGGTAATGTCTCATGCACAGCATACTTGTCAATGCACTGTAGTGCACAGCCCGTATGCTGTATTGATAATGGTAAAGGTAATGTCTCATGCATAGCATACTTGTCAATGTACTGTTGTGCATAGCCTCCGAATCTTATTGCATACATCAGTTTTATTCTGTGCTACTGTAGTCATGGACGAAAATTGCTGACCAGATGCTATCTCTTTTCCAGTGGCACAGTATATAGCACTCAACTCTGCCTTGCACTTAGGCCCACCACAGCTGGTAACTTTGATGACTTCACACCCTTCTCCTCCTCTGCTGTTGCTACAAGCTACAGTCTACAATATTAGGAAGCATGGTTCAAGCACTGCTTCTACAGTCTCTATGTTGCAACAGTTTTTTGTAGCACCATGTTATGAAGCATGGTACAGAATGCATATATCTTGTTAGAGGTCTTCAGAACATACTGAATTGCACCCTCAGATATATCCAGGCAGCTGAAGCATACCTTCCATGGTCCATATACATGTTTGATGAAGATACGCCTGCAACATGTCAGTGTTATATGCCACCTCTGCTGTGGTCATCAGCAACAATTCTAAACCTTGTCTAGCAGCATTTGCAACACATAACATTTGACATCCTTGTGGAGTCTGTTACCCACTTTAATGGAGGTGGACTATTGCAGACTCTGTTGATGGCACTGTGTAAGTACCTACCAAGTAGATGACCGTGTGGAATGTCACTGCCTTAACTAATGGTATAACATACACATTTGCCAGATATGGAAATCAAGGTAACTGCCTGAGTATTGAACATACATACTGTATATAATACTGTCTGTATTGAAAACCACCTGGCACTTTATGGAGTTCAAACTCATCTGGTTATTGTACCTATGGCTTAGGGAGCAGGTGGAACCTTCATAGCAATGAGGGTGCAATCAATGGCCCCCAAGACCTTAACAAACTGAGTTATATTGTAGAATGCCAACACAGTTTAGGTACTCTTCTCAGTTCTTGGTGGAAACCACATACACTGAAATCAATGAACTGGTGTAGGATCTGCCAGGTCAAGTCTTATGAAATTCCTAATATTTCAGTCATCAGAAACTGAATGGACCCCATATGAAGTATGATCAATGCTACATAAGTCTGTCTGTCCACCAGGGCAGGCAGTGTCCACATCCCTTTGATTGGATTTGAGAACCTCACATGCCTATTAGCTCTCTATGATGCCTCTGTCTATATGTTAGTGGTCCTCTATATCATGGAGGTTATGGTATATGAGCTGCTGAGGAACTCTTTGATAATAGGGAGGATGACAGCATGTAAAGACATTGACACTTGTCTCCACGGCAGCCACTGACACATGCTCACAAGCTAATGTAGGTGCTGCTGCTAACATTTCAGTATGAGAGCTATTCCTGTACACAGAAAAATGATATTGTTCATGAAAACTGATTATCACAACTCATGGAAATGTTCTCCTTTTCATTATTTGTATACATGATGACTCCCATTAACATATTAATACTAATGTGCTTGGAATTATGTAGACGTATGTATGCAGTGCTTATTGTGCTGTCTTTGGAGCAAGCAAAACCATGTGTGTCTCTAAATCATATCCACATATTTATCTTTAGCTATGCTACTTAGCTGAAAGCAGTGTAACATTTGTTACCGGATACCCAAATGTAAGTATGACCAGACAATACAAACCATTTGATCAATAGTAGTATGCTTTCACAAGAAAGTTACATTGTAAACAAGGTCTACTGTCTACAGATGGGCTATAATCATCTCCTTTTTGCTAGGGTGAGAAAAGTATTATCCTGTTACAGCTCAGATATCAGATACTGCTGAAAATGCACGAGCCTCATTTGGGACTATATAAGCAGAATGGCAGAACTATAGATATCTTGCACATGCCCAATATAACATCACAGACTAAACAAATGGCACAAAATAGTAAGCTTTGTGTCATGCAGAGAAATCAGAATCAGAAAGTCAAGCTGATATCTCATAAAATTCCAACAGTTTCATGGTTAAAGGTACCAGATGACCTATTTCAGCACAACAAACTAGACTGTCCAGTGTATGTGGTCAATTGAAGAAAGTAACTAGAAGTAGATATGACACCCATTTCAGTAACCAGTTTATTAAGACCTGTGTTTGTGAGATGTAGAATTCCTAAGCATGTAATGTCAGATAATGATCTCTGATTTGCATGCTAAAAGTTCAGAAATTTTCTGTGAGTATAAATTCCAAAGTACTACTTCAAACCCAAAAAAACTCCACAGTCAAATAGACTGGTAAAATGTGTGATGCAGATTAGGACAAATAAGTTGCATAAATCCAGTACATCGGTCTGGACATTGACTTAACACTACTAGATTTTAAGTATAATCAGATTCATTCAACAGGTCTCTCTCCATTGCTACTGTTAATGAGAAAGTGTTGGAGATGGAAGCTTCCAACATCCTTTACACTGTTGTCTCCTGAGAGTAAAACGGAAGCAACAGAACTTCTAAAATAAAAAAAAAATTATGAAACTGAATCAATAATTTGAGAGAACCATTAAGCATTTATTACTTTTGCAGGAAGGAAAAGGGTCAAATTAATGATATATCAGAATTTGAGTTGGAAATCTCATCTGAAAGTGACAGTCGTTGGTTAACATGAAGATCCAACATGGCACAGCTGAGGATGATGAGTAACAGTTATACAGTAAAAGGCAAAGGCATCTGCTAAAGATACTAAATCAGAAATATTTGCAAGAGAGTCATTTAGATAGAGCCACTCCAGGAATACTAGACATTGTAGCCAGTATGTTAGAGAATGTTATTCTGCAGATGTGAGACCAGGGTTTGCAAATTCCATAACATAGTCTGCTAAACAAACAGTTATAGAACATTTGTTTTCTGCTCCTATTTTTGCAAGCAAAATTGATGCTCACAATATCCACTACTGTACAGGAGATAGTATTCAAAATGAAATGCTGTACAACAATGGCCAATGAAGTAAAGTTCTCTTTGAGAATAGGTAGTGTGGTTAAATGATATAAAACTTAAAAGTGCAACATATATAGCAAAAAATTTGCATACATTTCCAGTACTTAAATTAAATGTGCTTACAAGATATTCATGCTGTGAATGCAGTTATACCATAGCGAAATGATGGCTCCAAAGTATAACTGCATGCTCGCTATGGTATAACTGCATTCACAGCTTGAATATCTTGTAACTGTATTTAATTTAAGTACTGGAAATGTATGCAAGTTTTTTGCTATATATGTTGCACTTTTAAGTTTTATATCATTTAACCACACTACCTATTCTCCAAGAGAACTTTACTTCATTGGCCATTATTGTACAGCGTTTCATTTTGAATACTGTTTTTACTTGTTACTGATAGCTGTACTTTAGCATTAGGAGGTACCCTTTCTTTACTGTACAGGAGATGGTAGAGTTGTGAAAAAAAAACTTGGATGCAGTGACTGCATATAAGTGCATATAGTCATCCTTTTAGATAAAAGCGGAATTATGAGAATCATGTGACTTGACTATACTGGTTCTTTTACACTTGGGATTAAAGCTCCGAAAACAGTACTTGTATCGCTCATGACTTGTATGTACAGGTCTTATACCTTTGTTGGTGCATTAAAATGTTGTGTTTCACTTTTAAGAATGTCAGAATTGAGTCTTGAAGATTGAATGTTAGTGCTGTTCTATGACAGCATTAAAACACAACAAATGAAAGAAAGAATGAGAACAGTTAAAACTACATAAAAATGCAAGGAAAAGCAGGTAAATAGAATTAAGTAGAGGTCTACTATTGGATACGTGAAGAATGTGGTATAGGATTAGGGAACTTATTTCATGAATCATGCTTTACCACTTAAACTTGATCCTTAAATGTACAGTAGAAGATGCATGATATATATATATATATATATATATATATATATATATATATATATATATATATATATATATATATATATGGGTCTATGTTCTTTACTCAAAAGTACTGTTCATCGAACCAGACTTCCACGAACTAACTTCCATGAAAGTGCATTTTGTCGAAAATGCACTTTCGCGGACAAATAAAACCTAAACATTAAAAAAAAAAAATTAAACACTGCTATGCAGTGGGGCAAGCACCCCTGCACCCCCCATGTGGAGGACTGAACCCCCCACACCCCCCCTACTTTAATATTCTCAATCCAAGATCGTACTACAGTGGGGAAAAGGGAATATTCCCTTATCCCCACTGTACTACAATCTCAACAAGAGTTTCCTTAGTTGTACATCAACAGTATATGTTGATGTACAATTAACTGTACATACTAACGGCATGTTTTTTTTTGTTTGTTTTCTTTAGCAAAAGTGCATTTTTGACAAAATGCACTTTCGCTAAAGTAATTTCGACAAAGTACGGTTCAATGAACCATACTGTCGATAAAACAACAAGGACCCACATATAAATATATATATATGAAGAATACCATATATTCCTATATGTATATTTTTCTATGCATGTATATATATATATATATATATATATATATATATATATATATATATATATATATATATATATATATCAAATGTGTGAACACATATCTTTATCTATCTATATATGTATATCTATATATATATATATATATATATATATAGATATATGTATAAATTTATACATGTATGTATGCGTGTGTACACATAAAAATATTTTAATATATAATCTTTAATATGTATATATATATATATATAAAACACATACTTACACACACACACACACACACACACACACACACACACACACACACACACACGCACACACGCACACACACACACACACGTACACGTGTATGTATTCATCTGAGTGCAGGGAGAAGGGATTACAGAATTAGAGGGTCTGTATTTGATTCCTCCTTATATACTGAAGAATAGTCTGGAATTTGGAACTGTAATCTTTACTCTTTAAGTTTCACTGACAAGTGCAAACGTAGTTTATATCCTGATATTCAATGCCATATATAAGATGAAGTATGTGAAATGTTTGATGTCTGAATGATACTGGCTGCAGACATTTATAACAGATGCTTTCATTTCCTACAAGTTGCTAAGTCTGCATGTGGCCAACAGGCATGTTCTTAGAAGTTGCTTTTCACACATAGTAAATAAACTTTGTAATACTGAAACAATTAGACCGAGTTCTGTTTTTAGTACTGTGAGAGACATATTGAAGTGTTCAGTTTTTTGACTACCTTGGTTGCATTATTTTGATTTTTCCTCACTAATCACTCCAAATATAATCCATAGAATAAAAACATTAATATTCACTTCACGGTCAGTATGAATTTACTAGACTTTGTATTATTGCGGAAATAATTTGATATTTAACAAAAGGGTGTTATTGTAGTCGTCAAATGATGTTCTCATAACATAACGGAGTCATACTTTCCCACACTCGTCTGGGTATTTACTTTAATGGTATTTTAGAGTATTATGCTGTATGTCTATAGAGATTAAAATGCTGGGTTTTTTTCTCGAGTCTATTCAGATAATTTTCACTCCAGAAACCTGACTGATTACATTTGGTGGCATTAGCGACATGTTTTAGTTTAGCACAACCAATTTACACATGCAAAGTCGCAACATAAAACCTTCTTAAAATAAATCTTATAATTCCTTCATGTATTTCATTATGCATATTGTTAATTATAGTGCTGCATATCCACTTTGGTGACTGCAGTATTCTATACACAATGGTTTCAACAAGTGCTCCTCTGACTTCAAGCCAACAGGCTCTAGCTAAACTGAAGTAAGAAAGCATTAATTTTCCATGTCTCCTAATACTTCAACCTGTAGTGCTTATGTAATTCTATACTCTTCCTAATGCCTTTGTTAGCAGTAAAGTTTTAATTGTTCAACAAATATCTGAGGCTTTGCCTTAACACCAAAAGATAATTTTGTTTTATCAAAGGACTGGAAATTCTAGAAGGCAAGTTACTGGTAATTTTAGCATTTCATTACCTGTTCCTTGTGAACCTTTTTAGTTAATTTTTCTGCCCCCCCCCCCCAAATTATCATTTTATATGACTTCTTGCGATAATGTCAGCTTACTTAGCATTTTCTTTAGCTTTCCTGCCTCGGGGTATGGAGGGTGGAAATGGTATTTTTTGCATGTCATGTATGCTCACGTCACTTCTTTGTGATGACCAGGGAGTAGTATATGAGTGCTTGACAGTTCGGGGTATGGAGGGCAGGAATGGTATTTTTTGCATGTCATGTATGCTCACGTCACTTCTTTGTGATGACCAGGGTAGTATATGAGTGCTTGACAGTAAAGGCAGAGCAACAGAAGACCAGTGCTGCTTAGTCTCAGTGTGCAACAGGCTTGTACCACACCCATTACACGTCCAACATACACATGCCTGCTGGTCATGCATCTGGAAGTCAGAGTTTGTGAACTAATCCGCAATCTTGCCACTATGAGCAGCACTTAAGGTTTTGAGGTTCATTCCTCCATCACAAATGTGCATCGAGAAACGGAAGGGGTTAGTAACCCTGAACCAGTGAAAGAAAGAATGTATGAGCCAAGCTGATGCAAATGCATGGATATTGGGAGATTACAAACTTAGAGACCTATGGTATCTTGCAGCTGAGCATAATCCCTCCATAGGAGTACCTACTGAAAAAAAGGGGGGGCGTAAATGAATGAATAAGGTATACATCACAGAACCCATGCATAAAAAAGTGCATACATTCAGACTCACCATACAAAAGCAATCATTTTTTGCATGTTGTTAAATAGGACCATTCAGTAACTCTTTTTACCCGTTATTGTCTACTTAGAAGTCTATAAGATATGGGCAAGAAAGACGTCCAATTGCAAATGTAATGACAGGATCAGATTTCTTGGGTGTTTTTCTGCTTTTCTTTTCTAGCGTATCTGGCCAAATACTTTTAACTGATGTACCTTAAGTGTTACTTAAGAGGCTGACATAAATGGAAGATGAGCCACAGTTGCATCAGAGCAGTTTACGTGATGTGTATGATTTTTCTCTCTATTCCCACTAGTTAACTTTCCTTGTTCTTGCACTGTTTAACAAAACATTGCTTAAACTGCTTCTTGTGCAGATATTGCTCTGCTTAATTAAAAAAAGTATACCATCCCAAATCACTGAAACTGTGTACAACTGCAGACTCAATTCCACAAGTATAAAAACATTGTTATAATGACAAAGGGCTTCTGTTGCACCTGTATATTTTCCATGCAAAGCTCTTTATCTAGATTAGTAACTATAAAGGACAAAAATAACTTGTTTTATTAGGGAACCTGACAGGTGAGTAAATGTGATTTTTTTCAATCAGTGTTCAGTGCAAAGAAACTGTTTAATCATCTGTTCTGTAAAACAACTGCTGCCAAGTAATTGAGAAAATACATTGCTGATCTGAACTGTTTGAAAGTACTTTGTTCACTAGTTTATTTTAATGTTGTTGTTGTGTCTTTCGGCTTTTCCCAGTTAGCTGTCACCACAGCGAAACTCCAGCCTGCTAATGATTGGCTGTTGATTTTTATGTGCCGAGTTGCCAGCCCTGACGCACAACCTTCAACGAAGGTACGCCCATTCACGCATGTCTCCACGCAGAAGATGCTCTAGCTAAGAGTTGAACCAGACAGCGTCTTACTGTGAGGCGACAACGCTACCGCAGCACCACCACCGCGGATTCACTAGTTTATTTTAATGTGATTTTGTTAATTGCTTATTACACCTCTAAAGCTGAATAAAAGCATAGGGGGCAAAGCCTCCTTCCCAAATCTTCTGTGACTTCATAGCTGTAATGCTGAAGTGGGGTTGGAAGGTGAAACAGTCCAATTTGGGAGGTTTGGGGTGGGGTGGAGGTGGCTTGCTCCCATGTAAAACTACAAAATCACCATGATCATAAACTGCTTGTCTTAGATAAAATTAATTCTGTTTGCTCAGGCTTTTGACAACCAAGAGAAAGGAATGTAATCATGCTGACTAATGTCCCACTCTTTCTGGCTTCCAGCCTGAAGTACAGTTTATCATTTTTAATGGTTCTGTGCAGTCCAGGGCATAATACTATACACCACTAATACTTCAGTACAGTTCCAGTGCAAGCCAACACTTGGCGTCAAGAAAAGGGTGTTTATTCTCTCTTCTTCCAGTGTGCAAGTGTTTTCCTAGTGACACCTTCTGGCTCACCTGAGACCCCCCCCCATTCCACTTGTTTAGAACAGGAGAAGGTAGTCAAAGCACTTAATGCATGCAGTAATATACATACTGATGCATATAACCTCCCACTTCCCACTTATATTCTAATCTGTCATCAAGAAAAGTAGAAGTGCAGACCCTTTAACACTCCTCCATGATCAGAGTTCTTTATTTGCCTCCCTGAAAGACAAAGCTATATGCCTAGTAAGTGCTTAACTTGAATAGAATGTTAAAGATTTGGAATACTTGTCATTTTGACATCTCTGCTCACCCAGATCATCAAGGGGTGCATTCAGAATCTCAAATGAAAACAACACTGAATGATCAACCACAAAAGGATGAAACAGAGAATATTGAATGCATTTGCCACCAGGTTTTTAGAAGTAATAAAAAATGGTATCTTGAGATCACAGTACAGTAAAGACTGGGTTTTTGTCCTTTGCTTATTGTACTGAGATCTCAGAGTTGGTATGTGTAAGTAACAGGAAGTGCATGGCAACAGAACCCCTCATAGGGCATGCAGACGGGGGCTTGTCCCTCTGCATAGCACTTGTTTATAGGTTGTTCAGCATTCTGTTTGACCTTTTCTCGTCAATCTTTCAGTGTTTGGTGTTTTTTCACGACAGACATATCTGGGATATGTGTAAACAAAACAAATGAAACTTCAGTTGTGCACATTACATCTGATTTTGCTGAGAAGTCAGTAAATCTTTTGATTTGTTAAATTTACTGCAGTGCTTGACAGGAGACTGAGAATGCTGACAAAATAGATACATATGATTCTAATGTCAGGACTGGATTATGTAATCAGGATTATTTATTTATATTTATTCATTTGTCTTTGTTTACAGGAAAAGGAGAAAAGCTCCATTTGTTTACATTGCATTATACTAAGTTTTCAGTTAAGCATAGAGTAGTTACATTTCTATTTAGATTTATACACAAACAGTAGTTTCATTTATACATTCTAAGATTTTACAGAGGTAGAAGTTAGTAAAGAGAAAGCCTATGTGTAACTTAATGGGTTGTACAGGCAGTAGTTATGTATACAAATTGTTTAGCTATTTCATTGAGAGGTTGAGAGCATTTTGGTTTATTGACAGTATTTGGAGAGAGATGTATGGTGATGACAAAGTCTTAACCTGGTGATTAGCATGTGCAGGGCAAGGATTGGTTAAGATGTTCCCCAGCATTCAGCAAACTTCCAGGCAGGAACAGCTTATTCCTGCACAGAAGGGACCGTTCCCGCGTAGCACGGCAGCGTGCCATGCGTATGTATGAAGGCGCACTGCCGTGCTCCAAAACAGACTCTGTTCTGTATGTGAGTGCAGGAGGTGTGTCTGAGGGCAGTATTCACACAATACACATGCCCCCTGCACTTCATAATTGCCATATGGCAATGTAATGGCAGCAAGAGTGTCTGTGGAATACCTCTCAACCTCTTAGCGTAAGAAATCTGGAGAAAGCAAATAAGTCTGGCTCATACAGACTTAGAAAGTTGATAGAATAACAGGTTATGCATTAGCATGATTGTGCTGAAGGGTATGAAGTCTAAAACGCAAATGTCTGTCAGTATTTTCTAACTGCAATCTTTAATGATTTGCCACTAATCTGCCAGAAAGCCACAGTTCTATGAAAAATGGACCAAAAATATAAGGCAAATATCTGGTCAGTCTGTGACAATCTGTACAATTGGGAGGTATGGCAGACATTGTTAGCATCTGTGGAGCATACCTCAAATGTAAAGTCTGCCATGTCATCACCATTGTAAAAGCACAGCCCCCTACAGATAATGTTGCAGAAATCAATGTGCATACCCCTACAGTACAAAAATAAAACACGACAGTTTCATTTTTCTTTCAGTCCCCAATAACGTTTAAGCATAGCTGAGTGTGTGTGTGTGCATTGTGTAGCTTTGCTCAGCCTAGCTTACACATCATAAGGTGCTAAATAGGTATAGACTCCCAAGCATAGCAATGTGGAAATAATGAAGTGGCTAGAGTAGTTGCCTTGCAAGTAGTTGTTCCTAGTTTGAAACTCAGTAAAGCCAGTTAGCATTTTACATGTGAAAACAGTACATAATTTATTTTTGTAATAATTAGGTAGTAAATAATGCATATGTGTTAACCAGAATAGTGTAGTAGGTCTGGATGTGATGTGTCAGTGTAATAAAGTTGTGAAACCCCCATATAAACACACGTGTCCCATCCAGTATAGTCACACAAGAATAAATGTAATGAAAGCACATTGGGGGATGTCAGGGAAAGTAAACAAATGTATAATGTGTCAGGAATGATGAATCAATCCCATACAGATGGTAGTCCATAAAATAAAACACAAGCAATGCTAAGTATTGCACAGCTATGCTGACTGGGTGTAAGTACTGTGTAAATATGAATGCTAAGCAATGAGTAGCCCAGCTAAATGGATTTCCCCATTGGAAAGCAGTGCTGAACCTGCCCCTTTAAGCACTGCAAACCTTAGCTAAAAAGGTTTGCCTGTAGCTTAGCTTATATCAACATACTCAAAACTGTTCAATCACGGCAAAGGGGTGGGAAATCGGCTGTATTTAAACCTTGCAGGTGGGAATACAGCTCATAACTGGTTGTAGCTACCCACTGTAGGCAGTATGGCAGGTATAGAAGTGAGCATGTGCTTTTGTGTGCAGTGCTGGGGCAAACAGGAGTCCAAGGTCATGGTAGAACTTGTTAAAAACCGTGACATGAGACTGCTGCAGGACCAGTACCAGGGCTCCCAATATAAAGCGGAGGCCTGGGAAAGTCTCACCTGTGACCTCAGCAGTAAGCAGAGGAAGAGGGAGCTCTTGGACCAGTGGGTCCAAGATGCACGGCAGAGGGGTGATGTCCCTGGCATGTGTAAGTATTCATATCAACAACTGTTTACCAAAGTCCAGCCTGCATATGTGATGGATAGATATGCAGAAATGTTTCTCTATTTTCCTTACAGCTCCAGCTGAGCAGGCTGCGAACCAGGAAGCCCATGCCAGCAGGTTGCAAAGGCTATGTCTCTAGGCTGGTGAGTAACAATCTAGCTTGTAGTATTCATACCAAATAAATATAAAGGAGTAGAATGTTACCTGGCAGTATTAAAAATGGGTATGGTTTGTACTGAATAAATCAGGCAATATTACAGTAATAGTCTCATACAGGTTATATATAAATAAACTGTAACTGCCTGCCAATAAAATTTAAAACCCTGGACTGGTTGTGTTCACTCTAGTACGGTATGATTTGAAATGTGTACAGGTTATGCATAGCAACTATAGCTCTGAAAGCATTAAACAATCAAGTCTCATCTGACAGAGTTAGTGCCTCTATAAGACCTGAGATTAATTGATATTAAAAATGTCATGCAATAAGATTTGATATCTTAATAGTAATGTTGTGTTGACCACTGTTTTCCACACTGTGCTATGTCAAAAGATATGTATAGGAATGTATGCATATGAATGTTGTAATTGCAAGGTCAGCTTGTACAACAAAAAGAGAATGAGAAAGAAATCATTCAAAAAATTGACAGCAGTTTCTCAATATCTCCTTCTGATGAAACATGCACTTGTTATATTTTAGCAAAAATAGACACGGTTCGAATCCCAGGAATGGTAGTAAGCTGTATGCATAATTTCAACTAGTATTTTGTGGAAATATGTAGAAACAGTCAGGTTGTGTTAACAAACATTCCCTCCACAGGTCTTCCAGGTAAGAAAAGGTATAAAGTAGCTATACGAAGGCTGTAGTTATACTGTGTCCAACACCCATGGTCCAACCCCAAGACTGCAAATGACAGCAAGATAAGTACATACACCAAGTGCACTCCCCCAAGAAATATTCAAAAGTGTCATGCTGTCACAGCTACTGGTCCCTGCTAACAATAACCATGGTGACTGATAGAAATCATGGCAGAGTGTGTCAGTAATACACGCACACACAGTATGAGTGCAACCCTGACTATGTGAATATGGGTAGAAACAGTCATGTAGTATTAACAAACATTCCCTCCACAGGTCTTCCAGGTAAGAGAGAGTACAAAGTAGCTATAAGAAGTCTGTAATTATACTGTGTACAAACATACTACTGCCCAACCCAAGGCTATAGTTGTAATAATACCTGTAGAGTAATGAGTAGAGCAATGATCATTAAAACTGTGATTACTGCAATAATCTATATTTGTTAACTGACATCTCTCTCTCTCTCCCCCACCATATCTTCACCAATAATGTAAACACATAAATGAATGGGTATGTTTTCCACCAAACCTACTGTTGGGACATGTGTTTTGCTGTTCTACAAATGTTGAAATTTATTCCAATTAATGTTCCCTGTTCATAGGTCCATAGGTTCATAGGTAGGTACTAGGCTATCTGTCTGAAGGCATTTATAAACCTAGCCAGAATGTGTTGGCTTTCGCCGCCCCCTTAGATTAGTTCCCTGTGCCTCTGTCCAGCAGAACCACTGAAGTGATCCCCAGGGTAAACTTTCTGTTTCGCATCCACTCGTCAAGGTTTTTTTGAAGAGTGTTAGCGAGGAACTCTGCCTAATGTAGATTAGAATCTTGTTCCAAAGCATGGGAAGTCTCTGGAACAGGAATCTATCCCTCCAGCATGTCTTATTTATTGGTGTGGTGAGGTTTAGATCCCTAGAGCATGTGGCTCAAAAGGATAAGGTTTTCTTTAGGTGGAGCATGTCCATCAATTCTGGGTTGGACATGGGTTTGTATGTCAGGCAGACATCACCTCTGAGTAGGCGGTATGCAGCCGAGTACAGCTGGAGTTACTTCAGTCGAGCTGCATAGGGCATCTGTTTGAGGTCAGTGATCCTCTTGGTGAGGTACTTCTGTGGTATTTCCAGCTGTTGCAGGTGTCTTGTAAGGTACATCCCAAATGGGGCATTGTACTCTATGAGGGGTCTGATGAGTGATGAGTAGAGGGGCAGAATGACCTCTTTTGATCTGGATGTGAACCCTTTTGTGATTAGGAGGGCCACAGAGAAGGATTTTCTAACCACTATGGCAATTTTATTATCAAAGGAGAGATTACTATCTACTTGGGTCCCCAGATCCCTTATCACGTCTTCCGTATTTAGGGAACTACCACCTATGTGGTAGTTTGTGGGTACTTTGTTTTTTCCAAAGGGGATGACTATGCACTTTTTTTGGCATTTAGCTTGAGGCCATGATTTTAACACCAGGTATCCGTCTCAGTGAGACCCTTTTGGAGGATGTCTGTGTCAGCTGGAGAGTCAATTATAGCCCCTAGTTTGCAGTCGTCTGTGAACTTGGTCAGCCATAGTCCTCCTGTGCTTGCCTGTACCTCTGAGAAGTATATGATGAACAGGAGGGGTCCTAGGACTGAGCCCTGGGGAACGCCACTTATAACCGGTTTAGAGTCAGACCTAGCTCCCGCAACTCTTACCATGTGGGTTCTGTCCATGAGCCAGTTGACAACCCATCTTGTGAAGTAGGGGTTTATGTTTAGGCTGGTGAGCTTGTCTATAATATCAGAATGGGGAATGGTGTTGAAGGCCTTAGGTAGGTCTAGGTAAGCTGTGTGTACCACCTTTCCCTCGTCTATAGCCTTGGTAACTGTCTCAAAGAAGTCCTCCAGGTTTAGGAGGCATGATCTGCCCTTAACAAAGCCAAACTGGGTAGGGTCCAGTGTTTGGAGGTTCCCAATGTCTCTGTTAATGAGTTCCATGATGATGCACTCCATAACCTTGCAGACCAAGCTAGTCAGGCTTATAGGGTGATAGTTCCCTGGGTCTGTTGTGGCTCCACCTTTGTGGAGTGGAATAAACATTGCTATGCACCACTGTATGGGTACATAGCCTGTGG
>NC_056742.1:427341563-427404063 GCF_019279795.1 Protopterus annectens | reverse complement strand
CATCAAGCCTTATATCACTAGGTGGGAACAGAGGCACAAACGCAATGGTAGATTAGACATACTGCTGTCATACATAGAGACAGTTGCAAATGTTACTGGGTTTGTTGTAACATCCTTTATGAGGAATATGACGTTGGTAATACCAATACATGTGAGTTTTACTGACTGTATTCCCCAGAGACCACAACTGATTTACCAAGGACACCAACTGTCTGGGGAAAAGGCAAAACATAGCAGTCAGACATGTGGCCCATCTGTGGACAGCATGCCAGTGGAGAGATATGTCGGAGACATATCACTATGAGTCGTGACGTCACTCACTAAATGCATGTCCACACAAACCCTGTCAATCTAGCAATCCACCATGTGTATAACAGGACTGATGACATAGAATCTGTTCACAAATATGGGGATATGTCCCCCATGTTGGTTGGCTGTCTTCACATGTCCTGCCCTGTGACATATTGCCACCTACTGTATGTGAATCTATAGGTCACCACCTCTGTAATGTCCCTCACACAGGTAAGGAAAACGGGCAAGGTCCACATTAGGAAATGTCCCACATGTCGGAACTAGCAGAAATGTCCAGCCACACAGCACAATACAATGTGGGCACTGACATAGTGGTATGGTCCTAGCAATACCTGACATCTGCACATCTGTACAGAGAACAGACAGAAAGTAGATAGACAACAGGTTATGCATTAGGATGAATGTTTTGAAAGTAGACGTCTGAAACTGAAAGGTATGCCATTACTACATGACAGCAGTCCTCAATGTCATGTCCTAAAAACACAATAGTCTACACTTAATATCAACATATCAGATCAATATCCAATAGGAGATACATAAAAAATATACAGCTCAAACACCAAGAACAAGATAGTCAGTACTCCGAGTCCAACTTTGTATGCAGGGATGTATGGTTCCAGTACTGCAATCTGCAATCTACTCTTAAATGGAAAAACATTGTTAAAAATAGTAACGTAATGATACAATACATGCAAGTGTGTCTGCATATAACCTGGGATACTACCCAAGTATGAAATAAATACAAAGAGAAAAGATTGTGGTACTACCCATGTATACCCAGGTGTCTTATACAGTATACTCACACCCTTTGCTACTGTAATGACAGCATATAGAAGCATGTTATGTACATGGAATTAAATACACATTAAAGATGTCATTACCCTGCTATTTTATCAGACTGGAATATGATCGCTGGTTACCAGTGTTGAGCTATGCTTAGCAGGTTTAAGCATTGCTTAAATATAAATGCTAAGTAGATTTCTGCACTGGTAAGCAAAGCCTACATGGTGTAAGCATGTGTTAGTTTAACCGTACGTTGGCATCACTTAGCTTTGGACAAACACATGCAAACCCACTTAAAGCTGCTTTAAAGCGCCTTAATCACCCTGTCTCCATCAGCCTTTGTTCTGCCCAGCAACAAAATAAATATCCCTTGCAGGTCTTGAACCCTGTGCACTATAGTCACAGCACTTAACCACTAAGCCATCTGAGCTGTAGGAATACCTGTTGCTTTTTTTAAATATATTATTCAGTACATGTATTGAATAGTAGTGAAAAGCTGCTTTGAGTACTACAATTTTTTACTACTTGTTAGTGAAAACACTGTTGGATTCAGTCATGTTTCTATATCTAAATATACACATATCAGATAAATATGGTGAGATACATCTGAGAAGGAATATACAACACTCATATTTACACATAAAAAGGATATATATATATATATATATATATATATATATATATATATACATATAAATACACACACATATATATATATATATATATATATATATATATATATATGTGTGTGTGTAATATGCTCATAACATATAGTGGAGTTATACCTCATCACTATAACTCTCAACCTCTTTGTGCAAGGGGACGTAATGTAAGTATTGCAGTTATAAATGTAGAATGTTGCTACAGTCACAGGTTTTGTGTCAGCATACATGTTTTGAAGGAAGTCAGTTCTGAAACAGAAATGTACACCGTCAGTTATTGACAGACATCATAAAATCATCATAGTGAAGTACCACACAAATCACAGTAATGATTCTGTGGAATACGGCAGAAGTATGAACAATAAACCTGGACAGTCTGAAATAATCTGTTCAGTCGAGAGGTATACACAGAATTCCTTAGTGCAAGAAATGTGGACCAAGCCTGACAATGGAGGTGTTTAAAGCCATGAAAATGGGGATATATCCCAAATACTGGAGTGGATAAGCTCACACAATTGATGCAATCACACCCTCCTGTCTGTCCTAACATATAGTAACTGGAGGAGCACAAGTCCCAAGGCCACGTACACCCCACTAGTTAGTGACATACATCATCACAGCATTCCATTGCTTTGTCAGAAATACACAACTCTTATGGCGGCCAGACAACAGTACATCTGACAAATATCTGGACATAACATCACACTAGGGAAAATACACTGAGGTGCTAGGCATGTCACCAAGCACTGTCTAAACTACAGGCAGACTGCCACAACACTAACTCAATTTTCCTATGGGGGAATACACATGTAATTGGAAATATACAGGGATGTAAAAGCATGGTGTAACAGACACCAGTGTGAAAGTGCATACCCACAACCAATCTCAACACATTCACAGTCACATAATGGTAAGCCTAATTAATAGTACACTATATGGACTGTGTGAACAAAACCCATCATCATGTTTGCCACTCACACACTACCCCTACATATAATGGCCCAATTCACAGTGTAGTCTGATGCCTGACTGTGGTATGGGACATGTCTCAGTCTGGCCCTACAAACATATAAGCTGATAGGGTACCAGAAACTGGTGCAGCATGCAACCTCAGGTTGAAAAGGACCAAGAACACTGACATCTACCCCACTCTGTACACAGGCCAAATGTATTCACAATACACTGCTACACAATACTGACATTCTGTCAACAATCACCATAAGTACAAAGAACTCACTACTGTACAGACTACAACAGAATGTCTGGGTTTTGTCCTCAAATATAAGGCTTCCTATAAATAACATGTCTGGCAGTCTGATATATCACTGGCTTGATATCAGGAATGTTCTCAGTAAGTAATGATATACCGTACATATCCACCTCTTACTGCATGACATATGGACAAAGGGTGACAGACTTTGGGGACAGAGGCACAAACACAAGGACATCATTGACATATTGCTGTTATAAACTGCAAAAATTGCTGGTTTAACAGGGTTTGTTGTAACATATCTCTTCAAGGGACATGAAGTCATAAACACACATGGATGTTACCATTTACTGATTGCAATCCTCAGAGTATGCCACTGAATTTATAAAGACAAACAATGTGTGAGTAACACACCAAATTTAAGAATCCAAACTCTGGCCAGTCTGCAGATAGCCATACAGGTGAGAGTTTTCTCATCCACCTAACACTGTCATGTCAGTCTTTAAATCATGCAGAACAGCCATATCCACACAAACCCTGTTAAACTAACATTACTTCAAATGTATAACAGCAATACTTACATTCTCATGTCTGGAACATCCTCCACCAGTTTGTTGGGCTGTCTCCACAGTGTTTGTTGTAAGAGGTATTTCCAACTACCCTTTGTGATGCTATTTGTCAGACACCCACATGAAGTCCTGCTCACAGTGAAGGAAAAGGGCCAACACCCACATGAAGTGCTTAGTTATAGGAGTGTGTTTTCATGCAATTGGCTATAAGAATGATACCATAGCTGTTCCACATGCAATTAGCAAGTGGGGGACTACAATTCATGCACAGGCCATCAGCTAATCATGAGAATTACCTACAAAGGTCAAGCTACTGCCTATGCAAAACAGATGTATTTTTCTACATCTTCCAGAGAGAGAGAGAGAGAGAGAAAGAAGGAAAACAAGAAAGAAAACAAGCAAACAAACATACAAACAAACAAACAAAAAGCAAGACCATCACAATCAGACTGCAAAAAAAAAAAAATCTGTGAGACACACCTGTCTACCTGTGAAATACATCAACTGAAATAGGCAAAAAAAGGTATGTGAAACAAGTAATCATGTAATGGAATGTAGTAGGGGGTATGTAAAAGAGGTAAATAGGAAGTTCAACAAATATTTCTCAACAACACTTGTTGTACTGATATACTGCTGATCAGAACCTATGGCAATAGCATCTGTGTCTGTCTGTAGTGACACAGAACACAGCTCTCACCCCTGAGTCAGTCACATATGACTACTACTGGAGTGTGGTTTGAACAATACTGACTGTGACACTCCTAGGCCAGCTACTGGGATGCCACATATATCCATATGTTAATTATGAGTATTAGTATGATATACATGTCTGTATCAGAAATGTGAGGGACCTGTACAGAGTATTTGCATAGTGAAATACCGTTGCAGCTGTGTGTGTTGAACTGCATGTGATATAATGAGCTCATACCATTCAACTGTCCAGTGTTATGCACACTGATCATATGTGTGCCTCAGGTTTGTCGTTATGTACTAAAACAATTGTGTTATGTCTGGCAAAGAATCGGCAACCTGTGGACACTGACATTACAACATCTCCTTGCATTTCATTTGGCTGTTCCTGTTAGGGGTCGCCATAGCAGATAATCTGACTACATGTCTCCAAGTTCTCTGCATCTTGCTCTTTCACACCACCAGCTATATGTCCACTATCAACACATACATACACCTTATCACAGGCCTTCCCCTTTTCCTCTTACCCAGCAGCCTCATACTTTCATAAATACTCAGCATACTTACTCATCACATGTCGAAGCAAACATAATCCTGCCACTCTCTGCCTTTGGCCCCAAGCCATCCAACCTGGGCTGACCAACTAACATACATGTTCCTACTCCTGTACACCCTCGTCACACCCAGTGCAAATCTTAATGTCATAAACTCTACCACATCCACCTCTGACGCCTGCCTTATTTTCAGTGCCACTGTCTACAACTCATATAACACAGCTGGGCTCCCCACCCTCTTGTAGACCTTCACTGTCACTTGTAATGGTACTTGTCTGTCACAAATCACACCTGACACTCCTCACCACCACCTGCATCCTGCCTGCACTCTCTTCTTTACCTCTACCTCACAGTCCCCATTACTCTGAACTGTTGTTCCTAAGTATTTCAATGTATCCACCTTTGCAAACTGTACTCCCTGCATCCTCACCATTCCTCCATACTCCCTTCCATTCACTCACATATATTCTGCATTAGTCCTGCTGACAAGCATTCCTCCCTTCTCTAGACCATAATTCAGCCTCTCCAGGGCCTCCTCAATCGGTTACCTACTCTCACTACAGAACAAAATGTCGTCTGCAAACAGCACGGTCATCAGGGACCCCTGTCTGATCATGTCTGTCAAGCTATCCATCACCACTGCACATGAAAAAAGACTCACAGCTGCTCCCTGATGTACTTCCACCTACACCTTAAATGCACCTGTCACTCCCAAACCAGAACACACTGCTGTCACAGTAGCCTTGTACATATCCTGTAGCATTCTTACAGATTCCTCTGCCACTCCTGACCTCCTCATACAATACCACAACTCCCCTCTAGGCCTCCTATCATATGCTGCCTGTAAGTCCACAAAGACACAATGCAGCTACTTCTGACCTCGTCTGTATGTCTCCATCAAAACTTTCATAGTAAACATCACATCTGTACGATCTTTCCTGGCATGAAACCATACTGCTGATCAGTAATCCTCACCACCGTTCTTAACCTAGCTTCTAGCTTTCACCACCTTTTACCATTACTACAGCTGTGCACACCACCATTATTCTTATAATAATATATGTATACATATATATATATATATATATATATATATATACATACATACATACACATCCTCCAGGGTATGAGTGTGAATGCAAAGGCTACCCATATATCAAATGATGTACGTGTGTTACAGCAATGTGAAGACAGTGTCACTAATGTTGGTCCACAGCTCACCATGTATTTATGGCATCCTCCACATGCTGCCCCCTACTAGCTTGACAGGAATGACAGAACAACAAAAGTGTTATGACAGTGTGCCATACTGACATAGAGCAGAAATGTATAGCAGTTATTACCTGTGCAGATGCATGTATGTATGTATTGGTAGGTGTACCCGGCTGACTCATAACACCTGACATGGGATGCAAAACAGCATGTGCTGTACATGTGTGTAATGTAAATGTGTGCGCATCCAACAGAGTTACATTTCCACATCTAATGGTTGTTGCATTGCCCTGACACAGAAATGGGTACTGCCATAAGAGGTGTCCAACTGTGTTATGACCTTGTGTCCATACCTACTACAAACACTGATATGACCACCCACATAGCTGTTTGGCCTCAGCAATACCTAACTTGTACAACCTGTCTCAATTAAAGTAGAATAAACCCCTATACTGGACAGCAGTAGTGCACAAAGTACATAATTAGATACTATATTGGCTGTAGAGGGGACAGTAGGAGCAAGCACCAACTGGCCAGCAAGTCATCCTTTGTCTAGACGACCATAGTAGGTCACAGGTGGATTACTGTAAGGCTGACTATGAGTATAACTTGGACACATCCACTGAGGGCAACCAGAAGGCCATCTTCACATATTTGGGTCTCATAGGCAACAACCCAGACCACCCCTGTAATGGAGGTCAATCATAGCACATACACACACACACCATCGCTACCATCGCTACAACCCACCTGCTGCAAACAAGTTTAGGCCAAAAATCACCACCCTGGCTCAACATCAGTATAGGTGGATATGCACACTACAAGCACCACTACCCTCATCATCATGGATCAGGTGCAAACCACCCACTTAAATGTAAAAATAGCAAGTCACCTTGGGGATGGATAACATTCCAATCTGCATCCTACATGAACTCAGACATATGCTTCCAGCTCCATTACATACTGTATGCAAGCCAAGCCTTAGTAGCTTTGACAGCCCATCTGCAAGGAACACAGACACTGTCACCCTTCTTCACAAATGTGAATGGTGGTTTATGAAATGTATTGGCCCTCATAGGGGGGAATATGACACAACAGGACCAGGAGTACAATGCATGTTCATACAGTGCTGCGTCTCATTGTGTTTATATATAGTGTACGCTGTTTACAATTAGTCATGCGCTGTCTCTGTAAAGAAGTCTGTGCAATGTCTGAGGTCCTGTGATGTATTTCCCTGTTTATGTCTTCCAGGTGCTATGGTGAGGTGGCTGGACTACAATGAGCAGGAGACTTGGGCCATAATTAAGGCTATCCTGCAGAACTATACCATCCTTTTTGGTTGGGGTCACCAAAAACCAGTAGGAGCTGACTGCACTGTGGGATGAAATTGTCCAAACAGTGAGCAACTTGGGCCACGATGGCAGCATGTATGATCAGGTACGTCATTGAGCAAGTGACCTGATTCAGCATGCCTGGCAATGGGCTGCTGCTGTAGCGAGGGACCATTCCACTGCTGGTGGGGGGCCAGCTATACAGCCCCCTCTTATGGCAGTGGAGGAGCTCCTGGCCAACCTTGGGGTAGCCCCCACAAGAAGATCTACACAAGAACTTTCAGTCGTGGTGGTGGGTGGCACCCAGGCAACAGGTGAGGAGCATCCAGGTAAGCCAAAAGTGCACATCAGTGTACTAAGATTACATTACAACTGTGTTCTATAGAGTCTTGAGATGCATATGTCAGGGAAAATACTACCACCATAACCACTATATCACTCCCACTACTAAAATGGTACTGTCTAACACCTTCCTCATTCATTGTCTCCTATATGGTGCCCCATTTCTTACCAACCTCCAATCTTCTCTAAAAACAAAGTTATCCTCCTGTTATCAGAAAATGTCTGTTTGCTACCAGCTATAAATCCAAATATCACCACTGTATGCCCTACACAAACTAAATTTGCTTGACCTTCCCAACCATCTCACCTACATTCAACCTACTCATGCCCATAAACTCATCTGTAATCCCTCCATCTACCCCTCCCTTGCCTCCTCTTTCAAAATGCAGATACCCAACAGACTTCTAAGATCCAATAACCAGAATTTTCATTAACTGCAGAATCCTGCTCATCCTCCAAGCAAACACCTACTATCCTTTTCCCTAGCTCACCTCTGGAAATCCCTGCCACTTCTTATTGGTGCTAAGGACAACCACTCCACCTTTAAGACCTTGCTTCATTCCCATCTCAAAAGCCTCTGGGAATGTTCCTGCTCTCATCACAAATAACTCGCCTGTTTTTCCCCATTTCTCACACTCCTTTACTTCCATCTTTTCTTCATCATACTGAGTTTCTCTGACTACTACCATCTTCATCTGTCTCATTTACTCTTACTCTTGCTATACTTTTTTCTTTTTTGTTATTGTCCCACCCTTCTTAGATTCAACAATTTCACCTCTCATCACCCATTCCAACTTTATGCTAAGATTTCACGTAAAACTGTAATATCAACCCTGTGTTATTTCACATTCTAACAAATGTAACAGAAATATGCAGCAATGGGGTTTTCTTATTCTGTTTGACTTATATATGTGTGTAATTTTACCTTTTACATTTGTAACCATATCTTCACTGCAATTGTAGATTTTTTATAACGTTATGTAATACCATAATCTTCAATACTATTGTATAACAGTAAATGCATTGTCTTCATATTATATTGTTGTTCATGGAGATTTTCTCCACTGGACTCCATTGAAAGCAGGCTCTTCTTGGACCAATGGACTGTCCTGGTAAACAAACTGTAAAATAGATAAATTACTAAAATCAGTGGGTGGGGTTTAGTTATGCACACAAGTGCACATCTATGGTGAAGGACAGCAAATTGAGTAATATCATAGTTTATAATGTACCTGGGCATAAATGTAGCATTAATTGTGGACCAATGCATATTGTGAATCAGCTAACAATACCTCTCCCTCCCTCCCTACTACTTAGGTCCCTTTGCTCTACATGAGGTGCAGCAGCCTGAAGCCGGTGAGTATAAGATTTTACTGTTTTGGCTCACCAGTACCCCAGACATGTTAAGGTGTTACAAACAGCCATCTGGCAATATCTGCATGATCACTTGTAGTGGGGTTCACTGCCTAATATCACAGTGGATATCACAGGGTCCTATTTGCATCTGCTGTCATATATCTGTAGCATACCTACCTCACAAACCTGTCATTGCAGGACATCTGGATAAAGATTGGCAAAATGCGGGGAAAAAGGGCTAGGAGTAGGGACATATTGTAGACACTGTTGTTATACTGTGCATATGAAAGGTGTACACACCTGTGAGAATGCCAGGTATTTCTGATATATGACAATGTGAGCACAATACAGAAGACCAAACATATATCCAACCTCTCCTGTGACCTATAATCTATACAATGCAATTGACAAACAAACAAATCTGTTAGTGTAACAAGCATGTGACATGGACATTGTCCAATAAACTAGATGCATATGTGTGCACAGGATGAAGCTCATACTGTGATGGAGCACCATGTGACAAAATCACAGCAGGACATCATATTGTATATACATCATCATCATCATCATCTTCTTTCGGCTGTTCCTGTTAGGAGTCACCACAGCGGATCATTTTTTTCCATTTCTTCCTGTCCTCTGCATCATGCTCTTTCACACCAACCGCCTGCATGTCCTCTCTCACCACATCCATAAACCTTACCTTAGGCCTTCCTCTTTTCCTCTTACCTGGCAGCTCCATCCTTAGCATCCTTTTCCCAATATACCCAGCATCCCTCCTCAGCACATGTCCAAACCAACACAATCTTGCCTCTCTTGCTTTGTCTCCAAACTGTCCAACCTGCACTGACCCTCTAATATACTGATTCCTAATCCTGTCCATCCTAGTCGCACCCAGTGCAAATCTTAACATCTTTAACTCTGCCACATCCAGCTCTGACTCCTGCCTTTTTGCCAATGCCACCACATCATATTGTATCTACACCTGCCATCAATTACGGACTCCTGGATCAACGGCAAATAACACTCATCTCACATACCAAGGATATCCCAACATAGACCCACAGTTGGCTGCTACAGCAAAAGTCATGGTTCACATACAGCTTAACATGCTGCAAAGGGATCACATGTTAGAAAGGTATCGGCCTGGAGAAGGCTACAGAAACATACCCACAGCATTGCATATGCCATGGAACACAGTGCAGATAGTCATCAAAAGGTGTTCCAGATATGGTGCAACAGTGGCATTGTGAAGAAGTGGACATCCCTACATGTATTTGGAGGATACAATACCAACAATGTCCAGGGAGGCTGCCAGGAGCCATACAGCAACACCAAAGGAGTGACAGACTTCTTTGGCAAGTACTATGTGTGTACTACATGTGACGGCAATCTTATTTGGTCTTCACATGTCTTGGTTATATGGTGTGTTTGGAAGGTGGCAGCTTTTCCTCACAGTAAACAACATCCAGTCCTGGGTAACTTCTGGACAACAATACATCAGCTTTTCAAAAGGCATGTGTGTAAATGTGTTAAGTTGTTATGAGACCAATGTTAAACTGTCTTTGTCCATAATTCGGTTATGTTATTTTGGCAATATAAAACCACTGCACAACAGCAGAAGTACACAACCCACACCGTGAAGCAGGCTGATGACAGCGTCCTGCTTTTGGTTTGCTGTTCACAACTTTGAACTGGAGTTGTAGCCGATTTGAAGTGTATTATGACTAGTTTCAAACACCAGTCCCTTGTGGCTATAATCCTTCTGGTGTCTGACACATACCTGTGTATGGGGAGGTATTTCAACATTGCAGACAGCAACGGCCTACACCTTACACCCTTACACCTTACAGAAACTAGTGGAACGGGAAACATCTGATCAGTTACCATATGAAGATACTTTGGATCCTTACATAAGAAGCCAATGCAAATGTTCAGCTGGAATTGCACAGCAAGAGAAAGAACAAGAAAATGTGGCAACTGTGATGCAGTCAATGTTGTGGAGTATGAAAAAAATCCACATGAACTTGAACCCAACTAATACAAACTGCTCAATGTGCACGAGTTCAACAGAATCCACTGGATAGGTGAAATAATGAACCAGTACTGTAAATATTATTTACTATAAAAAACAATAAAATTTATAGGTTTAGCGCTTTCATCTAATATAACTTAGACTTCATCAGAACACAGTCCATACAAATCCATTCATTTTTATACATCATTCAAACAAATTAGTGGACCAATCACATAACAGCTCTTCAAACAAATAAAATAAGAGTCTGCAGATTCAATTTCAAAATACTAGTAAAACGTAGTACATGAAACCTAACGCAATGCCTCAAATATTAAACCCATCTTTGTGAATATGTAGCTCTCTAGTATTAATCATACTTTATTCTGTAATATAGGTTTAATCGAAATGTATTCATTAATACCCGGTGGTGATGTGGCATTCAATAGAATTTGCCATCTAACTTCTTTCTCCCTCAGAGTATACTTAATACTCCCACCCCATTGTGATACCTTCACCAACTCTAATATTGCAAACTTGAAAGTACTACAATTAGAACTGTCCTGCACATGTCTAAATAGGGCATTGTTCTCATCCCTTTTCTTTATTGCGTACAAATGCTCATATATCCTGTTCTTCAATTTTCTCCCTGTTTGTCCTACATAAAAACTAGGACAGGAAGTACACAGGGCCAGATATATGACATTCTTTGTGTCACAATTACCACGACAAATGTGCAAGACATTTTTACCAATATTAAGTAACTGTACATCATTGTCTTCCATAATAGCCTTACATTGATTGCAATGACCACACTTCCGGGTACCTGTCTGTAGTCCTTTTGTACTGGATACATTATTTTCAGATTTACTCTTGAGATTATAACCTACACTATTTACAAACATAGGCTCATTGCCAACTAAAGCAGATATTGCATCATCACCCCTTAAAATATTCCAATTTCTCTTAATAATGTGTTTTATATCCTCAGTGTAGTTACTGAAAGGTAAAATACATGCCATGTGATAATCACTAGCATCTCCTTGACTGTTAGCTATGCCTGTATTGTCTATACCCACTCCTAATAAAGGTTTAAATTTAGTTCACCACCTTTTGCTAACATACTCTATAGCATCCTTGATCACATAATCAGGATATCCCCTCTGTTTAAACATATTTCCTATTGTATTCAATTCCATCACCATCTCATTGTAATCGGAGGTCATTCTAGCAGCATGAATACACTGACCCTTAACTATATTATTTTTTAACCTCACAGGATGACAGCTGTTGTATTCCAGGTATGTATTACTGAATGTCTCCTTCCTATATATATTTGATTTAAAACCATTAGATGTTAAGGTAATGTAAGTATCCATATAAGCTATACCTTCCTTACTATATTTGTATGTAAAACTCAAATAGGAGGTAGATGTATTGATGTATTGAATAAAATCAGGGATAATAGTGTTATCCCCCTCCCATACAATAAATACATCATCCAAAAACCGTACATATCGTTTAATGTGCTGCATATATCGGCTACTAAAAATCACTTCATACTCCCAATCTAAAAGGACCATATTAGCATAAATTGGGGCACAAGCCGTGCCCATGGCAACCCCCTTACTTTGTCTAAAATATTCACCCTCATAATAGATAAAGTTGTAATCAAGTACTAAACTCATAAATTCTTCTATTAACTTAACTTTATCCCAAGTATATTCAGTACATCTAATGATACTATTAATGAACCTTTCCATACCCTCTTCCCTTGGAATACAGGTGAAAAGGTCCTTAACGTCTATAGTGACCAAAATTAAATTTGGTTGCCAAATAGAATGAGTTAATCTAGCTAAAAAATCCCATGAGTCCTTTACTATATGATTGGTAATGGAGTATATTGGTTTTAACCAAGTATCAATAACTTTCCCAAAGGGGAAGGTTTTAGACCTACTACCTGATATAATAGGTCTAAATGGGGGATGATGCATATTCTTGTGTATCTTCGGGATACCTATTATAGTGGCTATAACAGGGTACTTCACCTTTAAATATTGATATAATTCCTGATCAATCCTATTTTCTGTCAATAACTCTTCCAAACGGGCATCAATTCTTCCATATGCAATGTTTACTTCATTAATTGATGAAACTTCATATTGATCTGCATCATGTAATATAACTTGTATTTCATTCTTATAATCAGTGGATTCATACAATACAACTCCACCGCCTTTATCGGGTTGCATGATCCTAATATTAGGGTCACCACACAATTCACACATGAGTTGAAACTCCTCCTTACTCATGTTATATTTTATAGAATGTGAGCCCTTGTGCCCATATCTATACATTTCATCTAATACTACCTTTTCAGAAATGCCCAAAGTCGGATGTAATTGTGGGGTAGATACACTTCTCCTATACAACGAAGTCGACATTCCATTATTCTTGTTGCCATTAAAATACACTGATAAATTTAACTTCCTCAAGTACAACTTAAATTGTATAACATTGTCCACTAAGTTAAATTTACTTCTAGGAATAAATTTCATTCCTTTCCTAAACAAAGCAAAATGTGTGTCGGTTATATTCAAGGATGTATAATTGTAAATAAAAAAATTATTCTGCCCATATTGAACCTCATTGTACTTCACAATGGGTTGTATGGGTCCTACTACCAGTAACCCCTGTGGTTCATATGTTGTGGTGGCTGTTGATTCCACTGAGCATAGGTATTCCTGTCCTGTACTTCCTCCCAATTGTATCCCTGTCCTAAAAAAGGTCTACGTGTATTTCGTACATTATACCTAACTTTTTTGCCATTTCCACCAACCTCACTGGCTTGGGTTGCAGTATTAGATTTATTAGCCTTATTCTTCCAGTTGTACATAATACCATCCTTATATTGCTGTAAGTCCCGTTTCAATTTGTCACAGTTCCTCTTAAAAATTTTTTGTGAGGCAGTTTCAGCATAAGTAAATTGTTTATCAAATAAAACACGCCATTGGTCAAAGACCATATCCTGTGTAATAATATCATTCAACCTGTCAACTTCTTTAGTGAGACTGGCTGAGGTATAGTCATTGCATTTCATTATAAATTTCATGAAACTAAACCCAAACGAATCAAACAGGGCATTGCATTCCTTAATTAATTCATCATTAAGTTCTACACCCAAAGGTCGTTTAAAAAAACGTAGTCCCATCGGGACTATTTTTAATTCCATACACCTGTTTAAATAAGAATTCTCTAATTGCAAACTCTTAATGTCATTCAATGTATGGCCAAAACATATATAATGTCTCTCAAAGTCCCATTTTGTTCTTTGCTGATATGGTTGTGCCCCTGTACAATAGAATCAGAAAACACAAACAGATTATCAAACATAAATGTGTCTAAAACATTATTAAAAATCTTGGTTTGTCGTGGAGCGGTAGTATCCCCTGGAGGAACAAAGGATTGTTTAACAGTACCTGGTGCTGCAGTATTCGCAACTACAGAATATGTGCGTTTTGGTACTGTCCTTTTCGGTTTGGCACCAGAAATCAAATAAATGTCCTCTGTACTGTTGCCAAGTTCTAAATCCCCAGGAGTACTGAAGCTTTTCACTCTACTGATAGCTGCAACCGTACCATTAGAGATCCCTTTATTCTCCGGCACGACATTACGTAAACATTTTGCTTCCTGGTTTCCTGGAACTGTAGGAGACCCATGTTGGTCACCTGATGAAACAACGTCAGTTGATAGGTTCCTAAAATTGGCTGTGTTCCCCGGTTGACTACACAGCCCAAGTAACCTCATTAGTTCACCTTTAATAATAGACATTTTGGATTGGAGCTTAAGAAATTCATCCTTCCTTACTGGGGAAAATATAGAAGGAAGCTCCTCCAGTGAATTCATAATGACCACAACAGCAGAAGTACACTACCCACACAGTGAAGCAGGTTGATGACAGCGTCCTGCTTTTGGTTTGCTGTTCACAACTTTGAACTGGAGTTCTAGCCGATTTGAAGTGTATTATGACTAGTTTCAAACACCAGTCCCTTGTGGCTATAATCCTTCTGGTGTCTGACACATACCTGTGTATGGGGAGGTATTTCAACATTGCAGACAGCAATGGCCTACACCTTACATCCTTACACCTTACAGAAACTAGTGGAACGGGAAACATCTGATCAGTTACCATATGAAGATACTTTGGATCCTTACATAAGAAACCAATGCAAATGTTCAGCTGGAATTGCACAGCAAGAAAAAGAACAAGAAAATGTGGCAACTGTGATGCAGTCAATGTTGTGGAGTGATAAGCTAGTGAGCTCCCATTTGAAGGAGCAACAGATGACACAGGATGAAACTGAAGAGCATGTGGCACAGGAAGATGCTTTGGAACTTTATACAGCATACCCGCAGGAAATGGAGAACAAAGAATGCGCTCTCTGTTTAGAAGAAAATGATCTAATAGAAGAGTTGCTTGATCTAATAGAAATGGACGGGCATATTAATATCAATGAAAGTACTAGACTAAAGAAAGTCAATAAAACCCAAAAAGTTAGAAGTCTGATAAAACAAATGACCACAGTAATTAGGACTGTTCATAGAGATTCATGTGATATGACAGAAGTAAATAGGATATATTATTGTGAAGCTAAATTAATAACAGATAAAGTCTTGCCACAAAAAACAGGGTAGTAAGGGAAAAGAAGGGGAAAAATTGAATGCCATCATGGAAGTATTGAATAGAGAAAACTACAAAGCAATTAAGACAAGAAGTGTCGCTGTTAGAAGAGTATAGACGAGGGAACTGATCAACAAAATACTCTTAAAGATAGGCATGATAAAAGCAATGCACAGTATAAGAACAAATCAGGATCTATTGGTCATTATCGCAAATAATAAACTAAAAATATCATTACAGGCAGAAAAACTTAGAAGATATGCAGATAAATATAAAGGAAAGTATAAAATAAGCAATGTATTGCTGACCTAAAAAGTTTTGTAAAGACCTGGGAAATAAGACAAAAGGAATTGAAACACCACCAAAAAAAGAAATAGATGCATTTTGGAGAAATATCTATGAGGATCCTGTGGAACATAATAAAAGTGCTAAATGGATAGAAGAAGTGAAAGAAAGAATAAGAAGTTCAAATGTACAGGATATGAAATGGGATGAAGTAATGGCCAGTGAGATTGAAACAAAGTCAATAAACGCTCCTAATTGAAAACCCAGGCCCAGATGCATTACCTAACTTATGGCTTAAAGTAATGACATTTTTACATGAAGATTTAGTCATCACTAAGACTATTTATATGTGCAGCCTGACCAGACACCAGACTTGTTAGCAATAGGAAAAACAATACTTCTACTTAAGAGTGAACCTGCAAGCTATCCTAAAAAAGCTATAGACCAAATAGCTTGCCTTCTGATGACATATAAACTATACACTGGAGTTGATGCCGACAGAGTTTATATTCATTTAGAAGAAAATTCAATCCTGACTATATACAAAAGGGTAATAAAATGAAGTCATATGGAACAAAGGATCATCTGTTGTTAAATAAAGTCATAATGGAGAGCTGTAAAAAGAGGAATAATCTAAGTATGTCATGGATAGACTATAAAAAAGCATTTGACAGTATCCTACATTCTTGGATAAAAGAGTGCTTAAAAATATATAAGATAAACCCTATAAGGATCGATTACATTATAGCCACCATAAAACTGTGGCAAACTACTTTTCAGTTAAGCCGTGATAAAAGACAAATTATTTTTCCAGGGATAAAAATTCAAAGGGGGATATTCCAGGATGACTCTCTGTCACTGCTGCTATTCTGTCTTGCCCTTAACCCATTAAGTTATCTACTTAACAGATTATGTCATGGCTAGAATCTGGCTCCCAGAAAAAAAATAAAGTGTGAAAACGTTTCATCTTCTTTTTGTAGATGACTTAAAAACTATATAGTTCATCAGATGAGGAATTGAAAGCACAACTGCAAGTGGTCAAAACTTTTTCAGATGGTATAAGTATATCATCTGGTCTTTATAAATGTGCAAAAGCAACCTTTAAAGTAGGAAAACTGCAGCACTAAGAAAACATCAGTTTGGGACAATGATATAAAAGAGCGTGAGTCAGAGGGGGTGTATAAATATTTGGGAAATGGTGAAGGATCAACAAAAAACATAATCAAATGGGAATAAAATGTAATAAGGAATATTTTAGAAAACTTAAATTAATACTAAAAGCAAATCGATCTCTAGGTACATAGTCCAAGCTATAAACCAATTTGCTCTTCCTATCCTAACTTACAGTTTTGGAGTGATTGACTGGCCCCAAAAGGTCTTGGATAAGTTGGGCAAGAAAACAAGAAGGATGCTTCATGCTCATCAAATGATTTATAAACCATAAAAACTCTACTGCCAATCATGAGCAGACAGGTGATCCGCTGTGGCGACCCCTAACCAGGGAAAAGCCGAAAGAAGAAAAGAAGTGCATACCAAGATTATATACTCATCTTTCTGCAGGAGGTATGAGCCTAGTTAAAACTGATTATATGTATAGATCTGCAATTGTGGGACTGCATACATATCTGCTGACCTCACAAGACCCAAATCTAGTAAAAGTTTTGAAACATGAGGAGAATAAGTCTAAGGTGACTTCACTGCTTAGTTTAGCAGAAGCATATTTGTGTCAAGTGGGAAAGGAAATCAATCCAGAAGTAGATAAAAATCAGGCAGCAACTGAATGTGCCAAAAAACAAAAGAAAGAATATAAGGTGAAGGATCAGATGAGAAGGTCAGAAATGTGGAAAATATAGTTGCAAGTATAGAAAACTCTTGGAACAATCTCATGTTGTTCAGGATTGAATGCAGGAATCGTTGAGGAGAGTTGAATTTAAACCAAAAGATGAAAGGTAAATACTGGTACCCAAGATAGTGAACTATGTACATGTTGGTTTACAAAGTCCATTCAAAATGTGGGAAAAACAGACAAATGTAGGTTTTGTAAAACAGAATTGGAAACAGTCGCACACCTTGTTGCTGGTTGTGATATACTGATGGCAGAAGGACTGAATACTGAAAGGCATAATGTGGCAAGACTGTTGCATTGAGAATTGTGCAAACATTAGAATACTGAAAAACACTGGAATATGAGCCACAAAGCGTCATAGACAATGATGAAAGTTATATCACATAGGATCATCCATTACCACCAGTTCAAAAAACAGATGCAAAACAAAAACAAAAACAGATATAGTAGTCCATAAAAATAAGACAAAAGTAGCACTGATCATTGAAATTGCTACACCCAGTGACTAAAGTGTCTCCTGTACAGAGAGAAACACAAAGTCATAAAATACCAGGATTTGCAGACAGAAACAAGGGCCTTGTAAAAATATGCTTTTAGTGTGCTAGGTTTTGGTTATGTACTTAAGGACAGTCCTCACTGTGTATTATTTAGTATCAACAGTGCAGATATAGAGCCTGTATCATCATATATAAACTGGAAACAGTGTTACAAATTGTGAAAAAAACAGCCCCTTTCCGTCACATACAGTTTTGTCTTCAGATGAGTAGATATACTGTTAGCTGAACTTCTATAAGTAGTAAAACTGACTTGTCACCAGAAAGGGTGCATACTCTAGCTCATAGCAGCATACATTGCAAGGCATTTATTTTATTTTTTAGGCAGATTAATTAGGAGGCAGGCAGAAATTAATTGGGAAGTGTGTAAGAAATGTCAGTGTCACAGCTACTAATAACTGCAAACTGAAATAAATTCAACTAGCTAGTATGACCAGGGACTGAGTGCAATTAATATTCAGTCCCCAACACTCACATATAGACAGTCTGCTAGCAACTTTAAGTGCACAGCATACAGCAAAACAACTCTGTCTGTTTCCAGATGACAACAAAATGCTACTGGAACTGCCAAAACTGAAGCTGGAGTTAGAAACATGATGCCTTCCAGTAACCAATACAGTAGACAGTCGATTATCTGAACTAATTGGGATCCAGACTAGTTCAGATAATCAAACTGTTCAGATAATCAAACATATAATTGAACCAGATAAAAAACTTCTAATATCTTGTTTTTTTCTGCACACAGGAATACACATTTCAACCATTCAGTGATTCCAGTGGACAATAAAGAATATTTTTTCACACATGAGCTGGGTACAAGCTCAAAAAATATGCTCAAGCAAATACGTATAATGTTTACATATTCAAATTTTATGATTTTTCCTACTCAAAAACGTTGTAAGGCTGGTTCGGATAATTGATGTTTTGGATAACTGACGTTCGGATAATCAACACTCTACTGTAGAATGAAACAGCTTGGAGAATAAGAGCAGACAGAAAGTCTGTGAACAATGAGAAGCTGAGCAACGAGTGAAAAATGAACCTTGGATGTCAAAATCAAGAGGACTTTATTCTTAGTGTAATGACAGAGATCGATGACATAGATACATTTTTTCTTCAGGTAGTGAATATGTGGATAATCAGCACCAAACTGACCAGGTACAGCTCATCTCATCATAGGTAAGATAGTATTTACATAAATTAAGATGACCAAAACAGATAGTTGTGATTAAGTTAAAATGCCTTGATTAAATGATTTATTTATGTATTTATTTGACATTTGGTTACCTGGAAAGTCTGACTGGGTAAGAAACCCATTTTCAGTGGAGTCCCAAGGAGAAAAACTCCAGTACAGAGAATAAGAAACAAAACATAATATTTTACATAATTAACAACAAAAACAAAGCAATTATGTTGATGAAACCAGAAAAGTCGTATAGCTACATTTTTCCGTGAGATACTTATCAAGCATATCAAACATGCAGGTATTCTTACAAAGAAGATTATCAATTGTGTAGATAAGTGACAATAAACAGAGGCTAGATAATTGCTAAGATTATATGAATTTAATACTGGGATACTCACATATATAATATTGGGATACTCATATATAAAAAGTTCTAGCAGAAAAAAAACATAGTTAGAATAGGAGATAAGTGTGGTAAAGATGAGCAGTGAAGGGAAAAATAAAAGACTTAAATTAGATATCCAAAAGAGGATGATAGATTCAACAGCAGGGAGTTGTTAAATAGGTATATCATATATATAAATGCATTAAACTTACTCATGAAGCTAATTGATAGGAAAACATTGGAGAAAACAGAAAGTGTTAGCAATTTCATTGTAGAGATAAGTGCTTTAACATGTGGGAAAGTTCATGTCAAGCTTCTATTAATTAAATGTTGGGAGCTTAAGATAAGTGAACAAACACTCACTACTTTGACTGAGGATAAAATAATCTGGTTAACAAACACAGAATATAATGCTGCTGAGGATATGGGCTGAAAGACTGACCTCTATCTAGTCGGGGGGTACCCAGAATCACATCTTGGAATAAGAGAATCCATGAAGGACAGTCTAATGCTTCATTGCAGATACAGCAGGTAAAGAAGGACCTGTGGCTTCAGTGTACATCATGTTTTTAGAATAGAATATTTACAGTCTGTCAAATGGGGCATTTATATTCCAAATGTCCACATGATACAGTGTGGAACAAATGCCGTATGAAGGAGCTGATAAAGGTGAGACCTCAGTAGTTATGGGCTGTCTTAAAGCTGATAGATTATCATAGCACCCTGCACCCTATGCAGGTAAAGAAAAAGAAAGTATCACAATAGACCTAAGTATTTTTAAGCTAGCAGCTTAAGAGAGGAATATTATTGCCTTAGTAGCCACTCTAGTTAATGTCATGGGAGGGGCACATTTTCAGGTGCCATTTGCTGGGTTTGTTTTGATTGGAAATGAGAGAAGGGAGGCAAACATGTGGCAGGGTATGCTAATATTTAGGCAGATGTCTTTACTGGTAATAAGACTGATTACACATCACTTTGCGTAACTGCAGGTACTTGAGCCAAGCATACAGGACAGACAGCAGGAGGTTATCCAATCAAAATCAACACCTGCAACAGATACTGATAATTATGTCATGTGACATGCCAAAGAAGGAGCCAGGTAATCACTGGGAGGCTCAGCCTAAGCTACAGCTATCAGAAAATACTAGACTTCCTGTGGTAGAACATACTTCTGGGGAAGAGATAATTGTAACATATAATCCTTAATCTAAGATACAGTGCTTGGAAAATATTTGACTTCTATCTGAAAGGGAACTGGGAAGGCTAACAAAGAGAGAGGGGATACAATCAAAGCTTTAGAATCTCAAGGTCAGAGGAAGTCTGCATTGTGGAAAAGTAGTTACTGTACAGGGAATGGATTCCTGAAGGAAAGTTGCACTGTGAATTGATTCATCAATTGTACTTCAAAGAGCCTGTCATAGGGCACTTCTGGCCATAGCCTACGATATTCTATTTTTTAGGCAATTTGCACATAAGGCATATAAAAAGGAAGCTTATGCTAATTATTATTAGCCAGGCCTCACAAGATAGAAAAGGTACAGTAAGATATTTGAGCAGTGACAAATGTTTGCCAAGGCAAGCAACAAAGTCAAGGCTACTTTGGTGTCATTGTCTGTTAACAAAGAAGCATTTTAAAGCGTAGTGGTAGATATTAAGGGGCATCTTTGTAACTCCAAGTACTATAGTTATGAGGTGTCTCCTAGAGGTGGCAGACTATACTACCAGCTATCTGAAGTAATGGCTTTATACTATGCTGAGGCAGAAAAGCCAACAAATGTTTTTTTTAATTTTCAGAAGGGTGATTTCCCCCAGTAAAGTGAAGGTACATTTTGTCAGACCTGGTGAACTGTTAGTGGAAGTATTATCTATAAAAATAGTTTAGTCATGTGTCCTTATAACATGAAATTTCAGATGTTTGGTGTTTTTTCATGTCAGCATGAAGTAAATGATTGCCGAAGACCATTGAGTGTTTTCCGTGACTCTTCTACAATGTTGTGTGACACTAGAGTTGTTACATATAAGTTAATTGGTGTGTGGGGTAAAAAATACTTCCTTCAAGCTTTCTTTTTCTTTATTATGCAGTAAACAGCTTTTAAATTTGCAGGAGCAAACATTTGTCAATAGAAGGAATCACGTTGTCATTTGCATAGTGAAGCTAGTTAAAAAACACCCTATACCATGCGCAAACATATGGTTTGGTAGATATGTTTAACTCTGATCTTAAGGATATGATGAGACCATTTGCAGGGCAGTTTAAAAAGGTGTGGCACAAGTACCCATTATACTACATCTCTTCTTTACATACAGACAGGTATCTCAGAAATCCTCTGATGTTTTTTTTCCATTTGAGCTATGTTATAGCCACATCGTATGAGGACCCTCCAACCTAATTTTTGATCAATGGACAATGAATGTGACTTTAAGGAGACTGTTGCATGGTATGGGTTGAATTGTAGGTCTAAATTTAAACAGTTTTTAGAATAGGCCCGGAAGCACTTAGCACAAGCTCAACAGCAGAAAAAAAGCCTGATATGACAGGATATTAAGAACAGCTTGGCAGAGATAGTGGTGTTTATTCCAGTCTTATATCATAATCTGCAGGCAACATAGGAGTGCCCTGGCAGTGCTCATAGGTTCATAGGTCAGTACTGCACAAGCTGCCTTTGCAGGATATCTTAAGTTTAGACAATTTCCCTTCAAAGATGAGAATCAAACCTTCTAGCTTGTGTGGTAAACACCTTAACCATTATTCCACCCCCCCCCCGCCCCCTTAGACAAGGGGCAAGGCAAGGAAGGCAAACAATGTCAGTTTTGTGGTGGAGGTGCCAAGCAGGTGACATAAACACAAACTTTACTTTCTCGACATAATGAAACCTTACCATAATAAACTGAAACTACACTGGATGCAGAAGTACTGTCATTGCATTACAGCAGATATCCCTTATATAGGTTCTGGTAATCTATACCATACTACACAAGATCAGTAATATGTTCAATACTAAGCCCTTGTATTCTACTGTTAGAGCACCGTGTGAATACAGAAATGCAATAGTCAGTCAAACTGGCTCCTTACAGGGTGCCTGAGCAAGTCAAATAAATCATGTGAAAAGAACTGCAAAATGTGCTGAAACTGGGGTAATTCAGGAATCCAGCAATCCCAGGGCATTGTAGGTAGGGTTAGTGCTAAATAAGGATGGGCACACAGGGATTTTTACAGACTGTATGAGACAAAATGTTCATATAGAAGCAGATGTGTGTCCCATTACCAGGAATGATGGAGCATTAGAGCAGCGGGATTTGGCTAATTATCTAACCACTTTACCTGATCTATGACTAGCAGGTATATTGATTTCCACAGTGAGGAAGAAGTCAATATTTCTCACCCATATGGAGTTAGAGGTCAAAAAGTATTCACGTAATTCAACAGATAATTGAAATTCAGTTTGAGTTCAATCCAGAAATGCAATCTACCTGTATGTCCAGAAGGAAGGCAGTATCTGACTGATTAATGGGATTTCTCTCTTCTTAAAAGAAAGCATGGCAGTTGGCAGTCATTCTTGCTGTGATGTAAAATGTAAGTGATGTTTGTCCATCTTCACAATCTTATAGAGCTAAGCCCTTGTGAACTCCAACAAACTATTGCCTAAATAAGGTAATGCATTGGATTTTTTGCAAATTAGAGAAGCACCTCTTTTAGGGAACAGATTTAGGTTCAGTTTATGGTGGGCAACTTATCAGTTCACAATAGCTGCTTGATCAAGGTGAGATATGTGTGCGCTCACACTTCTGTTTCCTTAACTTAGGGATGTTTGTGCCACTTCAACAAAGTGATCCTGCCTTGTATGTACAATGAAGGTTCACCCATCCCCTGGTACGTGAGGTAACATAGTGAGTCTAGCTAACTCCCATTCATCAGGATGCTAGAGCTGGCATCAGTCACTCAAGCCAATCTTCTCTTCTTGGACTCTTTCCCATGCCACTTGTCAAACATATGATGTTTAAGTCATAGTAATGGTTTTATCCATCTATAAAGTTTCTTTTTTTATATCCATTTTAGATGAACCATTGTCCCAGTGTAGCTCTCATACTTGATAGGTCATGTGCTAAAGCAGCCATGACTTCATTTGTATAAGGTCCTTTCCCCATATATTTGAAAGTAGACAGAAATGGCTTAGAGTTGCTTGTGTTATGGTTTTGGTTACAGGACTTTATAGGCTTTTCAATGTTTATTTTAATGAATGGGTCTAATTGCAGAATCATTATCCATAAAACCAGGAGAATGTCATGAGGTCACATTGTACTCCCCCTCTGAAATCCAACAAGCATATATATTTTTTCTCCCTTTTCCAATCAGCTTTACTTTTTTCATCTTTCAGACAAAGAGGCCAGCAGGATGCTTCACTTGTACTTTAAAAAAGAAGAAAAAAAATAAACTTACATAATTAAAATGTAAAATCCAGAATACCCCCAAGCCAAAGAAGAACCATCTAAATGTAAGACACTTTTTATTTATTTATGTATTTATTTATTTATTTATTTATATTTGTTGACCGGGAGTGTCCGACTGGATGTAGGTCCATTTTCAGCAGAGGCCCGGGGAGAAAAGCTCCACAGTTAAAATAAACAGACAGTAGTTACACTGGATTACATAGCGATTAACAATTTACATAGCAATTACTTACAACATATTTACAGATGAAGAACATAGTACATCAGTAGACAACTAGAATCTTTATCTGTGAAGTACATAACAGACATTAACAAATGTTACAATAAGAAGTTCCTGCTGTATAATAAGTACTAGGCTTATGAGCATCTGAGCTTGCTATAATCAAGGTAGTTAGTGGAGTGGAAAGAAAGGTAGTGGTTGGATGGGGTGGGTGATATTAGAGTGGGAGTTGCAAGGGCATAGCCAGCATGTTTTTAGGTGCGCTTTTAGTAAAGTTTTGAAGTGGGTGCATGATGGTATGCAGGTAATTGTGGGACTAGCAGTCATGGGGTTCAGGAGATAATAGAGACTTCTGTTGCTAATCATAATTCTAGAGCACAAGATTGTGACTTTAGTGACTTGCCTGAATTGCTTATAATAAATATAATAGTAAATACAGTCAGGCTTGACTAATTAAGAGGAACGCTATTTTCAGAGGTTCATTTAACACTGAAAGAAAATATACATGTTTGTTGAGTGAGTGAGCTGTTGGAGTGTACAGCATAAAATAATTACTGAAAAGGCTGAAATGTATCAAAATGGGACTGTGCATGAAAATTATGTGAAGAAAAAGACCTAGAAATTCAAAGCCTAGTGAAAATAAGAAAAGGTGTGAGCATAACTGAAGAGTAGCGAAATAGCAAAAAGGCAACTCACTAGTAGTAAAGAACACACATTCTGTGCAAATGTTTTTCTATTGATCATAAAAAGGCCCACTGTAAAAGTAGGAAAAAATCTTTGGATTGTGAATGTAATAATCATTTTGACAGATTGATTTTGAAATTGAAATCACTTCAGTAGCAAAATGTTATTGCTGAAACTAAAGAACACTCAAAAGCTGAGATGTCTGTGTTGTTGTTGTTGTATCTTTCGGCTTTTCCCGCTTAGGGGTCGTCACAGCGGAACTCCGGTCCGTTAATAATTGGCAGTAGATGTTTACGTACAGAGTTGCCAGCTCTGATGCACAACCTTCAACGAAAGTGCGCCCATTCACGCATGTCTCCACACAGAAGATGCTTTAGCTGAGAATCGAACAGGACAACGTCTTACTGTGAGGCGACAAGTGCACTATTAATATGTTCACTGAATACATTGCACACTAAACAAAGTGGTAAAGTATTCAATGATGATGAGTGTGCTTATGTGCAATGATGACAAATGTGAATGCTGGTTTTAGAAACAGTAGAATAAAGCCAACTGGATTCTGGTGCAGAATGCAGTTTGCTAGCTTAATCTTCTTAGAAGACAATCTGTTTAAACTGCTAACTCCACATGTCTACATACATACTATGGTTTTATTCTGAGCACAGCCTGAAGCTACAGGAAGAAATGTAGCTGAGCTTTTTGCACAAAAATAAAGGCTTCAAACTATTACATTGGATGCCGACTTCACAGTCTTGGTTAAAACAATCAAATATCTTAGGGGGCTTGTTTATGTGACTTTGGGTTGATAAAGACAGTTCATGCAATTCAGGTGAAAAATAAACAATTTTCTGCTACAAGGAGTGAAGGAAATATAATCTGTATTCACAGAGTGATATACTAAAGACATACAGAAGCAATTCTGAACTGTTAAGGCTAAGAATGTTCATTGTAGAGGGCAGAACTTTCATGATGATGATGTCCTATGCAACTGTTTGAGAAATTCTGCTGTGCATAGAGTGCAGAACTCAAGGAGAAGAGTATGTATTCAGAGTTCTACTAGAAAAAACTCAGAACAAGAAAATCAACCAAAATGTATCTGTGATTAGCACATCATTATGAGCACAGAAGCATAAGTCAAAGAGTACAGCACTACGGATTATATTCTTTAAAGGCATTCTGATCCATCTGAAGGCTTATGATGCCTGCAGGCTGATTAGTATACAAAGAACTCATCTGAGATATCCTCTATGCTCCACAAAAACCTGCACTTAAAGCTAAAAAGCAAAAATTGAAACAAATTGAGTCCTAAGAGTAGTAGTCAAAGAAATAAAACCAGTAAAATGGGTTAATGGTATGGCGACAACTGCAAAGCAGGACAAAGTCAGAATCTGTACCAGATAAACAATATCTTAATAAATAGACCAAAAAACAACTATTAGTCCCTTTACAGTGTTGCAGAAATGATAGCAGCTATGCCTAATGGGAGTCTATTTTCAGTGTTTGATGCAAATCTAATTTTTGGCAGGCCATGTTGGATGAAGCCATATCCAAACATCCGTATGCTTAATATATCCTTAGGCAGATCCAAAATAATGAGGTAACATGTTGGGATGTGACCAGCACCAAAACTGTTCCAAAGGACAAACATGACTGAGGGATAGATGGTAGAGATTATTTTAGTGATAACAGTGTACTCTTGCAGTGGTATGAAGAAGGAATATTGCAGATATTAAAACAAGCTATTGGACACACTGAGGGATAAAACAACACAGCCCAGTGCCAAATAGATGTCACTTCTTTGAATTATATGGGACAAGTATTGACCATGTATGATCTTCCATTATCTATCAAACTTATTATGTACTTGTCAGCTGTTGAGACTGATGCTATACCATGAAGCAGTATGGTGTTTTTGGCGGAACAGAAATAGATTCATAATGCTAAAGCTGTTAGTGACACAGCTCCAATTTTGAAATACTATGGCATAATGCTACCTGCAACCTTACAGCCTGACACACATTAATAATGGTTAGAAGTGCTTCTTTTGCAATAGGGTAGACTTGCTACTTGTGCATATAGGTTACTAGATCATGCTCAGACACGATGTGCACAAACTGAAATGGTGATAGTAGCAGTAATTTTCAGATGACAAAAAAAATTCATTACTACAAATAATGGAAAAAGTATGACAACAAAATCTGATGACAAACCACTTAAAAACATATTTAAGAAGTCTTTCCATAAGATACCTACATGACTACAGAGAATGGTATGACAATGAAGTGCAAGAAGAAAACTTATACATAGTGCGAAATCCAGAGAAGATGTTAATTCTTTATAAAATTCATCCAGTAACATGGCTGAAGTTAAGTGTTAATGTATTTCAGTACAGTCTTAATTTTGTGGTGTGTGTGTGTGTGTGTGTGTGTGTGTGTGTGTGTGTGTGTGTGTGTGTGTGTGTGTGTGTGTGTGTGTGTGCGTGTGTGTTTCTGTGCGATTTCTTAAGGTTATTCAGTTTAAAGACACTACAACACAATCACTGCTAACAATTTTCAAGTCCATATTTTCTTGACATAGAATATCAGACCAAGTAGTGTCTGATAATATTACTCACTTTTCAAGCTGTGGATTTCAGTCCTTTGTGAAAGTATGGGAAATAATGCCTATAACTTCATGCCCAGAATACCCTCAGGCAAATGTCTGCCAATGCAAAGGATTAAAGCTCTGTGCTGTTAATGAGATACTTCCGGTGTCTATGGTAAAGGAGTTGATTTGTTCTAGTGTCATTTACCTACTGTGGGAACCTTAGCAAGTCACTTAACCAGATAGTGCTCACAGGCTGCTGAGTCTTACCCGGATATCAAATTGTCAAAATAAAAAAAATAAAAACTAGTCAAATAGACAGAATTATAAAAACAAAGAAAATATTGAATAAATCTGACTATTCGGATCAGACAGGCTTACTTACTTACTTCTTATCCTTACTAAATACAGGAATATCTACATCCAGTCAACTTGGACTTGTATAAGCACAACTCTGAATGGACTGGTTATTGTGGAAACTTTCTACTTTATTTCTATTATCTGTTCAACAGAACAGACTATCAGTGTTAAAGGTGTTACAGAGTAGATTATTAAAGCATAATATATTTTATAACTTAGTGCAACAAACTTATTTGTTTAGTAAGAAAATGGCTCAAGATTCTTTTTGGAATATAAAGTATCTATCTAAGCTGTGGGTGTTACTTATTATTACTTCCAGCACAAATCAAATCTGGGAAAGAAGCATTTGGGAAATTTGTAGACAGTTATTTGACAATATTTTCATTAATACTTTTGTGGCTGAATTATTTAACAAAATGAGGTAATACAACATTTTATCTACCTGCTTTGGTGGTCTGGTGTAGTATTTTTATTGCCAAGGAAAAATGGGTAATATAATCCATTTACCGTTCACTGTAAGTCTAATTCATGATAATTACAATTTGCGGACATTTTTATTCAAGTTCTGTGTTAATTCAGTAGGAGTGGGTATCCTTTCTTTGGGTGAATCTAGGCAAACTGTGAAACGCTTGCCTTATGAGAAGGTGATTAAGCACTAAATGCCATGTTAACTTATGGTGAAGAACATTACCTAAAAGGTCAATGTGATGTCTAAAAGACAATAGTCAAAGTCAAAGTAAACATTGTTGTCATTCAATCTACACTACATTCTAAGGGGATCCAGTATCTGTCTGCCTGGGACGACATAGTTGACAGGCCACAATGCTTTGCCAGAGATGGCCTGCACCTGTCGCCCCTGGGATTCCGTATACTGGCTAAGGGTCTTGCTGCCCCTATAATGCCTTTTTTAGGCAAGGTTCAAATGACAAATTCACCACTGTAACAGGTACAGGCAAGCAAAAACTGAGGGTAATTCTACTCAATGTTAGAAATCTAAACTTCAAAATGCACTCACTCGAGGCACTCCTTAAAATGGAGAACATTGATATCTGTGCAGTGACTGAGACCTGGTTCAAGGCTCTAGAGAGCACCCCTGCATTACCAGGCTATAACACATATGACACCTTTTAGCCATCTAACCTGGACCAGAACACCAAAGGCGGAGATGTGTCCAAATTCATTAAAGATATCCACACCTCCAGACTAGTTGCCCAACATAATGCATCCAAGATTATCCAAGTGCAACTAACTCTATGCAAAACTGCAATCCAAATTGTAGCTTGCTACAGATCCCACTCCATGCCCCAGGATTCCCACTCCTCTTTTCTTGATATACTGGAAAATATTAGAGTTCAACCAAACACCCTAATAATGGATGATTTCAACTACTCCACCATTAACTGGGAAAACTACTCATGTACCAACTCCTTCACTCAACGCTTTCTAGAATTCATAAATTCCAATGCCCTGGATCAAATTATCCACACCCCCACCAGGGGCAACAATATCCTAGACCTAGTCATTACCAACATGGGTGACAGGTGTTCCACACCTGAAGTAAACTCCTCGTTGGTCAGATCAGACCATAGCTAATCACTATAGATATCCACATCCCGCCCCCATTCCACATTAAGGAAACCACTGTAAAAAAATTTCTCCAAAGCCAACTTCATGCTTCTGAAGACAGAAGTGGTGAACTTCACAACACCAATACAAATGGACAATACAGTTATGACTGCTGAATCCTACACAAATGCACTCTATAAGGACGTACACGAGTGCATAGATCGTGCTATCCCTAACAGAACCAAGACACTATCCTCCAAAAAAAAGAAGCCAATCTGGTGGTCACCAGCTATAAAAAAACTCTACAACTGAAGGAAGAAACTGCTGCAAAAGGGAGTAAAAATCCTCCAAAGCTAGCTACAAAAACAAGATTGCCACTGATTCTAAAGACAAGCACAAAGCATGTTATAGCTATGTCAAGAATCTCAATGGCAACAACCAGAACTGCTCTGAGTTACAGCACAATGGCACGAAAATTACAGAACCAACTGATATTGCCAACATCCTGGCCGATAGATTCAGTGCTAACTTTACCCCCCCTCACCCCCTAAAGGGCCCATATCTATACCGGAAGAATACAGAGTCCCTGTAATCACAACTATGCAGGTAAAAACTGCACTCTCTAAAGCCAAGAACACAGCATCCATGGGACTGGACAACAACCCAGGCTGCATTTTACACAAACTTGAGAATGAACTGGCTCCTCACCTAAGCACCATATTCCATCATAGCATCACATCAGGCTTTGTGCCCACTGAATGGCACACAGCATAAGTTATCCCACTACACAAAAGGGGAGCCACCATGGACCCTGGGAACTATCACCCTATTAGCCTGATGGGCCTGGTCTCCAAGGCCATGGAACGTATCATCATGGAACTCATAAACAAAGACATTGGTAACCTCCAAACTCTGGACCCCACCCAGTATGGGTTTGTGAAAGGCAGATCATGCCTCCTGAACCTGATCGACTTCTTTGAAACAGTCACCAAAGATGTAGACGAGGGTAAGGTGGTTCACACAGCCTATCTAGACCTCACCAAGGCTTTCGATACCATTCCCCATTCTGGAATTATAGATAAACTCACTAAACTGGGAATAAATCCCTACGTCACAAGATGGGTTGCCAACTGACTCACTGTCAGAATCCACACTGTAAAAGTTTCAGACTCCAAGTCTGACTTCAAACCAGTAACAAGTGGAGTACCACAAGGTTCAGTCCTGGGTCCTCTCCTGTTTGGTAACTACTTCTCTGAAGTACAGGCTAACACAGAAGGTCTCTGGCTAATGAAGTTCACAGATGACTGCAAATTAGGGGCCATAGCTGAGTCCCCAAACTACGTAGGCATCCAACAGAAGGGCCTCACTGAGACAGATGCCTGGTGTCAGAGCCATGGCCTCAAGCTCAATGCCAAAAAGTGCATTGCCATCCCCTTTGGAAAAAACTCTGTACCCATGATCTACCACATAGGCAGCAGTCTACTTAATGCTGAATGTGTGATAAGGGACCTTGGGACTCAGATGGACAGTAGTCTCTCCTTTGATGATCACATCTCCACTGTAGTCAGGAAATCCTTCTACATGGCACACCTCATCATGAAAGGGTTCTCATTCAGGAAAAAAGAGATCTTTGTTCCCCTCTACACGGCTCTCATTAGACCCATTATAGACTACAACACCCCTTTTTTAATGTTCCTCACAAGACATCTGCAACAGCTGTATAGGCCGCAGAAGTACCTCACAAAGAGGATTACTGGACTCAAACAGATGCCCTATGCTGACAGTCTCAAAAAACTCCAGCTTTATTCCATAGCATATCGCCTACTCCGAGGTGATCTCTGCCTAACATACAAACCTATCTCAAACCCAGAGCTATTGGACATGCTACACCTAAAGAAATCCCAATCCCTCTGAGCTACACGTTCTAGGTACTTAAACCTTGTCACCACAATAACCAGAAAATCTATAATCTATGAATCTATGAATAACCAGAAAATGCTGGAGGGATAAATTCCTGTCCCAGAGACTTCCCATACTCTGAAACAAGCTACCCATCTATGTCAAGCAGAGTTCCTAATTAGCGCTCTTCAAGAAAAATCTTGATGAGTGGATGGGAAATAGGAAATTCACCCCGGGGATCACTTGTGTGGCTCTGCTTTACAAAGGCACAGGAAAATAACTTTCTTGGGTGGCAATAGCCAGGGAACCTTGTTGACTAGGCTTACATAGGCCCTTGGGCCGATAGCCTAGTACCTACCTATGAACCTATGAACCTATGAACACCACAGTGTAGCTAAATGAAATTGTGTTGCTTCTTTCCCAATGCAAGGGTATACATACAGACAAAATAAGTAAATAGAAATCACAAAAACATAACATATAAATAGAAATAGATGGCACAACAAATAGATATTGCACAGTGTATGTTGCACTCTCTTGAATTTCTCATAAGTGTATAGATGAAGAACAGACAGAATTGTACATTAAAATGTGGACATTAACTGTCTATATTGCATGTATATCAACTGTGTAAATTTAGCAAAATTTGTAGAATGTTATGAGTCTGTAATGTGTACTATTCCTCATCAGACAGCCATATATATGCCTAGGTGATTGGGGAGGGTGAAGGAGATGACTTTCTTCTTGTTTGCCTGTTGACAGAGGTCTAATGGATAAGGGGAAAAAATGCTGATCAGCCTGGAAGTCTTGCAGTCTAGTCATTACCAACATGGGTGACAGGTGTTCCACACCTGAAGTAAACTCCTCGTTGGTCAGATCAGACCATAGCTAATCATTATAGATATCCATATCCACATCCCCCCCTGTGTATGTGCTTCCTGACACCTTCTGAAGTCCACAATTAGTTATTTGGGTTTGCTGACATTCAACACTAAATTGTTGCTATTGCACCATCCTATCAGTTGCTTCCCCTCCTTCTGTAGGCTGTTTCTTCTCTGTTCCTGACTAGACTTATGATCATGGTGTCATCTGCAAATTTAATGAGTTAATTTGACTCCTGTCTAGCCACGTAGTCATGAGTCAGCAAGGTGAATAATAAAGGACTCAAGACACATCCTTGCTGTACCCCTGTATTCAGAGTTATACTTCTAGAACTGTTGCCACCCACACAAACCTTTTGCGGCCTGTCTGTGAGGAAACTTAGGATCCAATTGCATAACAGGGTGCCGGTGCCCGGCTGTACTAGTTTCTTTACTAGATTCTGAGGGATGACACTGTTGAAAGCAGAACTGAAGTCGATGAATAGCATTGTGGCATAGCAGTTCTTACCTTCAATAGTTACAAGTGTCATATTATCTTTGGATGGAGCTGCAATAGAGAGTAAATTACCCCAAATCTCCTGTAAATCCAGTTTTGTCTAAATTCGGTTGGGTGGATGGCTTGACACTGCATGAGTATATATTGAATGGTTCATGTTATTACCTGTTCCTTTAATTTCAATATGAGGGGTTCATCTAGCATATTTACTTTGAGAAAACATAAATTATGTCAAATTATTATTTCACTAGTACTGTTATGGTACTAACCAAAAGTGCTTATTTTCAGGGGCTTCCAAAAAATTTAATTTTAACAGAGGGAAAAAACATCACATAAGTTCATAGGTTCATAGGTGTGTACTAGGCTAATGACCCTGCAGCCTTTACAAACCTAACCTATAGGATCACCCTGACATCATGCCACCCGACCTTAGTTCCCAGTGCATCTGTCGAGTAGAGCCACTGGAGTGATCGCCTGGGTGGTGAATTTTCTCTTTCCCATCCACTCTTCAAGGTTTCTCTTGAAGAGGGCCAGTGAGGTGCTCTGTTTGACATGTATGGGAAGTCTATTCCTAAAATAAGAAGGGCAGAGCAGCACAGCTATTCATATACATCAAATAAGCTACACATTTTGTAGAGAGTAAGCTGCCCTCGTGTACTCCAACTGCTTAACTATTCTAACTCCATGGTTATATATCTTCAGAGAAAAGTGCACTTTTGTTTTTGCTGTTAAACTGAGCACTTTGTGTATCCAGCTCTGTAGTGCAAAGCTGTGACATAAATGATGTATAATCATCTAGAGATCTACTTACTGGAAGAGGTGGAAAGACAGGATAGGAAGTAGAGGTTCATGTGAGCTTGCTGATCTTTTGGTAATGGAGGTGATCTGGCAAACAGCATTGTCAGCTTCTGCAGGAGAGATGAGTTTACAGCATGCTGTGAATAGACTGGAAACAAGCACTTGATTCTGCCAGTATTCAATCTGATAGCCTTTATCACATGTGCTTGTGACTGAGAATATGTGTTGGGGAAGAGTAGCAAGACCTTGCATCTGTGGGCATGTCTATCACTGGGGTAGTGTAAGGGAAACATATGCTTGCAATGGTCATACCGGAATTTGAATCTCATTATTTAGTCTTGGAAAAGAAAGTGAGACATCAAAACAAAACTACCCCTGAAGCATGTAACACCATATAGGGTGATGTGGGATGCTACCTGGATAAAATGAAGTGAAGAAAATATATTTCATTTTAGCACTATCGACTTCAATCTTTTTCCGCCGGGACATTTTGATTCAGTATCAGACTCGATGAGATTGCGCACATGACCATGAAAACGTTATCAAATGATTAAACGATTAAAAATCAGGAAACTAAAATGGGCACCTCAAGAAATCAGAGCAGACTCGATGCCAGGACTAGATAACCTTCATATGTTCTTTTTGTCCAACTCAAATTCTACCTATTACTTTTCTGTATACCTATTGGTTGTCTTAAAGGTATGTTCCAAAAGGAGGTCACTATTGTGCCAATCCCCAGAAATTCTAAGGCAGGCCTGCTGAGTATCATTAACTAATTAGCCTGACAAGTATACCAGGTAAAGCATACAAAAGAGTCCTTTTAGGAAAACTACTCGTGGGATGTTTTTTGAACAATGATATAACCCAACATGGATTCAAAGCTGACAGATCATGCATAACAAACCTGCAATTCTACCACAATCTGATTCATGTAATAGACAAGAGTAGGTGTTGACATCATTTACCTTCATATGCAAACAGCACTGGACTCAGTCTCGGACAAATCAGTTTAGAATAAGATGTGTATTAACAATGCAAATGGATATAAAACTAACTGCATAAAGAATCGGTTAAGTGAAAGGAAGTGCAGGGTAAAAATACAAAACATTCAGTCAGACTGAGTAATAATCAGAAAAGTTGTCTGATATGATTCTGAGTTGTGTCCAATATTATTTAATCTTTTTATGACAACAGTGCCAGAGAACAAAGCAATCTGGCTAAGTAAGTTTGAAAACAACACCAAAGCTGCCTGCTTGGTAACCAATATAGAAGAACAGGCTTCATTATAAACCTATTTGAATTCCTGTTTTGAATGGTCAGTACTCAATAAGGTTAAGTTTATTGTTAGTAAATTCATAATCCTACACTTTGAAAGAAGGAATCAACACTACCCCAGTGCATTAAAACTTCAATTACTGTCAGTAAGGGAGCTTGTGAACTACTTGAGCATTGCAATAGATAGTGCACTGGAATATTACTGCCAAACCGATGTGATGCACATATGTTTTTATGGTAACATGAATTACATAGTAGAACCTTTGCAAGTAGGAGGAAGGTGGTCACGATACTATTGTATAAGGACTTTATAAGACATATCTTTAAGTATTGCAATTCAGTATGCAGTTACTCCCTAGGGTGGGTTAAACAGTTAGAAAAATACAAAAATCATTTCTGTAAAATATAGTGGGCATGAGAAAAATCAGTTAAGCCAAAAGATTACTGTTTGATGTAAGCTATAGCTCCTAAGGGGAGCCATCATAATTATGTTTCAGATCCTAAATAATACTCGTCTTCATTATCTCTAAGCATCATATTGACATCTCACAATCTGAATACAAGGAACAACATTTATATGAGTTCTATGAATGTAGTGCTAAGACTAGCATCTTCTTGGTTAGAGGGGGACAGTTATGAAATACTGCACCACTGGAGATCACAATGTTTAAGAGTTTACTAGATAGATGGGCAAGTGGTTGGGGCATTTGATCAAAGACTTTGAAGTAGCGAGTTAGTCTGATGTGAGGTTGTGGGTAAACTTCCCCCACAATACATTGAAACATTGACCTGTTGCAAACTATATGAATAAGACAGCAATCTAATTCTCTCACAATTTGTCTACATCAGCTTTCACTCTTTTTTTAACAATTCAGTCAACCTAAAATTGCATTTATAAGTAATTTTATGATATATAAAATATGTGTTGCAAAATTCTACAGCTGGATAAAAATTCTTTCATCTAATTAATATTCATCAGATTAGATGCAAAGTTGTAAATGGTGCAATTTTCCAGTAGTTCTTGTTATTCGGAGTAACCTTGGTTTATTCATTATGAAATAATGGCTTCTTTAAAGCATTTTTAATTTCCCATCATGTATTGCTTATGACTGAGCATGAAATTGATGTACGCAAAAGTGGATTACTAAAACAAAAGAGCTACATCAATTAGGATTTTTAATGTACTTAACACAAACTTTTGATGACTCCAAAGATATCTTCTGTTATAGTATTTACCTGATATAAACAAGCTCCCTCTAATATTAATAAAAGATCATTTGAATAACATAATCTCCAATGTAACTGAACAGAAGTATACCATTAGACACAATATTGTCCTTTGCCCAGCTTACAAGGTAGTAAGTAAAATCTTGGTAGTCAAAGCTTTATTACAAGGTTTCCCATCTCCTCTCTCCATTAACTTATCTGGTTATGGCTAGGAATGTCATCATCCGTATCACTACACATGAGCATGGTCTGCCTTTGAAAACCCTCCACTCTAGTACTAAAACACATGGGTAGCAAATAGCTAAAAATAAAATAAGCATGTCATGTTGTCCACCAACACACTCATCAATGTCATGCACTAAATGTTTTCAACTTCTTACTGGCTCTAAGGAGGTCTACACCACTGCTTAACTCATTGTTATTCATGCTGATAATACTGAGACAATGACTAACCCTAAAAACAAGATTACAAATTAGGCAACAAACTTATTCCCTACAGACAATCAAGATGATGATATGACTTCATGTTGACCACAATTTAAAACAATCATTTTCAAAAGAACATTTACTACTAAGCTTGGTCCAGCCACATGGAATCTGATTAAGGAATCAGCAGATATTGATTGGCTTCAACGGTGATCTGAAAGACCATCAGCATAATGAACTCCATTGTCATTGTTTCTGTGATTCTGAATGTATGACTTATATTTAGAGACTACTGTCGGTTTTTACTGTACCTCATTTGTGAATGCACACTTGAAATTTACAAATCTACACTTGGATGTACTTATCTAACGCTACCACTTTTATAGTGATAAAGTAAACATTTACGACAAAGTACATACATTCTTTTGTAAGTTTATATATCAGTCTTTTTTTCTTTTGTTTTTTATTGCTCATTTGTGGCCCGACTCATGCCTGATTATGTGAATTAATCCGCTTATCCAGATATCAAACAGTAATAAATTGATTAGTAAATGAACAAATAAATAAAGCTGCTCATTTTCAGTTCATATGTTACAAGTGCTCTAGCTTAGCTCTGTATTTTGAATCAAACTGCTAGGTTACATTTGTGAAATTACAGATATCAAATCATAGGCATCTGTATTTTTAACAAAATGAAAGCTGTTTTTTAAAGAGAGCATGAAATAAAGAAATAAAATGGCTAACAAATAAAACAGTCCGATTATTTGTTTTACATAAGGCAAGCATCTTCTTACCCTACTGATATGAGAGAACAGAGCATTACACTGGCTTGCATGTTACCTGTAAATGAAAGTATAAAAATGTTGTCACAGGTGTTACTAGTGATGGTCAAACATGCCTGTCTGCTGTTTCACATCAGAATGCATCCTCACATTCAAGACAGACTAGAGAGCATTTTTGATGGAAGTTACTAATTAGATTCTATGCATATGCAGTGCCATTAAGGGTGTAAGGAGTGCACAATATTTTCTGAAAATGCATGACCTCCATGATCCACAGCCCTTTTTACCTGCCAAATTTTATTATGTATCACTGTTGATGAATAAAAGAAGGATCACTATACATCAGAAAATTAATATTGATTTCCATTATATGTTCCTTAATTCATTCTAGGCTTGAATTACTAGACAGGATCACATATAATTAACAACCCTGAGGTTCACACATACTAAATGTATAAGTCACACTCCATCTGTGACTAGTTTAGATCTATAACTTGAAGTCAAGATATATATGCCAAAAATATACCACAAACTGAAGTCTGTGATTTAAAAAAAAATACAGAAAATTACAAAATGTTTCACATTTGTAAAAAAGGACTTTTACCAATTGTATTAAAATATAGAAAAATCAAAATGTAAGAGTATCATAGAAAAGGCAATGCATAGAATGAATGCTGTATTCAATGGAAGACACACAGTATGTATACAAAGAAATTATCAGCGCTCTTCTTTCTGCAGCTTCTATTTTGCTTTTAAAGGCTGTAAATTTGCAACTTATCAGTAACTGAAAATAGAGCTTCTCTGCATCATGGTTGCATAAAGTATTTGCATACTACAAGTCTATTTTACAAGAGAATTTTAACTTGACTGCTCAGAATTTATTTTTTCGTTTGGTGTACTGTATAGATTCTAATATCTGCAGATTTCCTCTAGTGCTAGACTGCATTAGGTGCATTTTATTATGTACTCTGTAATTTTCTAGTTAGGATATTTAAAAATTATGAAATGCTTAAATACTAAGCACTATATGACATAATCTAAAAATAGTCAATATATCTTACTCTGTCTGGAAGAAAATTTATTGTTGAATGTTTACCTGCCATCTGTAATCAACCCTGCTCAGTTAAATATTCATTCAACTCTATTTTCAGTATACATCCTGGCCAACAGAAGGTGCATTGGAGCTTAACTTGTACTAACCTTTTAACCTCAATTTGAAAAATGCACTAGCCCAAGCTTTTGATATATCAATTTTCTTGGTTTATAATATCACCAAATTTGCAGGGTTTCTAATACTGTGACAGAAATGGATCCTATTCATAAATCAGGGTGCAACTGAAATTATTAATATTTGTATTGCTTCAGTCTTTCAGGTACCAAAAATCCTGTCCTCGGTGCTTGCAATACACCCAGAACAGCCTCCTTCTTTAATTCATATGGAGTTACCAGTATTTGATACATAATTAGGTATGCTTGAAAATTACTGTCTATTATTTTATATGAACAAGGAGGATGCTTTGGTGGCAGAAGAAGTTTGTAATTTAGAGGAGGAAATGGATATCTATGAATAGATGGGCATTTGTGGAAGAAGCCACTAGGTCAAAAATGGCACATGTAACTTACATGCTTAGAATCACTGTCTTTTTGGAAAGAATGCTGCAACCTGAATGAATGACTGTGAAGCATTATGAGCAGATGAGATATTTCATTGTTTGCACTGATGATAGAAAGGTATTCAGAAGAAACCTTAGATATTTATCCAAAAACAAATGATCCTAATAGACTGTAGAGAAGGTCAGAGCTGATTTCAATTAAAAAAAAAAAAAACTCCACCCTTAAGGTGCATTTGGAAGTGTCCACAGAGATAACGGAAAATATACCAACAGAGACATTTGCAGAAGCTACAGCAGGTAAGCAAAAAAGAGAAGCTAAATCTAGAATATTTTGATAGACTGCCTGAAGGAAGTGTTGCTGTTACTGTTCTAACATATCAGCACTAAACGTACAGACCATGGAATCTTCCAAATATTCCAAGTAAGGTAGACTAGTGAGACTAAATATTCTGCTAACAAAGTGTTTCAGTTATGTACATGAAACATTGAAATGAAAGCACAGAGAAATGTCAAAATGACCTTCCATTTTCAAAAATAAAACAGGGAGTTACAATGGCATTTTGAAAAGCTGAAATGCTCATTCATTCTCTAACTATAGGTTTAGAAGTTGTGGGATCATTCAGTAGCAAGATCATATCCTAGCAAATATATTGTTCTATTTATTTCCTGAAGTAGATCTTTGGTTCTAGTTATAGATGTATTATTTGAATTACTAAGAAAAAGAAAGTCGAGGATAACATAATCATTAAATGCACAGTAAGCAAGGAGGAATAAATGTCCCATTAGGATTGCTTTGCAGTTGCCCGCCCCTACTGTAAATTTGATCTGGGACACTCCTCCCATCTCGTGTCATTACCTCATTCTACCTAATCCAGGGAGAACATTTGAGAAGGCCAACCCACTTAGTTTCTGCTCCTCCTTTCCCCTTTCCACTTTACAAAAAAAAAAATTTCTACGCTTGTCTCCTGCCTTTCTTGTAAGTCGTCTAGTCCAGACACAGATTTGTTGTGTTGGAGGGAAACCTTCTAGCTTAATTTTGTTTCTTAGAACTAGACAGTTTTTTTAGTTTCAGCACTCAAATCTGTTCTTTGACCTCAGAACTTGTTCAGAACTCATTGTAAGCACTAAATAAGCTACAAAATGCTACAGCACTCAACTTTCCTCACTTGTCTAGAGGAAAACAGTTTTAGTACTTAATAAATAAACACCTATCCAGGCATGTCTAAGGGTCAGCTCCCGGTGTTTTCTCCTGTCTACCTGATGAATCTGAGCATCTTAGGGCAATGCAGCAATTGCCTCATGTACACAGACAACCCTCTCCTCCTACCACCCAACACTACAACCTGTGAGAGATGCACTTATATAGCCAAAGTGGAAGCAAAGCTCTCTTCTCCCAAGACTGGACCAGACAGTCAAGAGGAGAAGGTAAACACTTGCACCACACCACACTCATCACATAGTCCCTCAAAACCTAAACCATCAAAACATGCACATAGAAACACAAAACACACGCCTACATTCATGGAGGCTTTCAATAAAAATCAAGCAACAGGGACCTCCAAAGCAGAAATGCAAGCATCTGCCACCCCCCAACACAACTCAAATGATATATAGCCCACAATCTCAGCATGCCACTCAACCACAGCCTATAAGGCATAACAACGTACCCAACACTCTAGTCATAGGTGACTCTATAGTCAGGCACACTGATGTTCCACACACCAGGATAAACAAGTACAAAGTTACTGTCAACTGCCTGTCGGGTGCCAGGATCTGCCACATAATGCATGCACCCAGGTCACTCCACATCAAGTACAAATATGAATCTGTCATTGTCCATATTGGTGTGAATGACCTGAGACGTACCTCCCTGGACTACATGAAAAGAGACATAGAGGAGCTGTCCAATCTTGTAGCACAGGCAGTTATGACCCTAGCCCTGAATAGCATCCTGCCATCACCCAGAATAATACCAAGTGCAAGGACAAAATGAGTGACTTCAACAATTGGCTAAGCTTCTGGTGTCATTCTAAGGGGATCCAGTATCTTGTCTGCCTGGGATGACATGATCGACAAACCATGATGCTTTGCCAGAAATGGCCTGCACTAGTCATCCTTGGGATTCTGGATACTGGCTAAGGCTCTTGCCACCCCTATAGTGCCCTTTTTAGGCAAGTTCAAATGACAAATTCACCACCATAACAGGAACAAGCGAGCAAAATCTGAGGGTAATGCTACTTAATGCTAGAAGTCTAAACCTAAAAATGCACTAACTCAAGGCACTCCTTACAATGGAGAACATTGACATCTGTGCATTGACAAAGACCTGGTTCAAGGCTGCAGAGAGCACCCCTGCATTACCAGGCTATAATTCATACCACACCTATCGGCCACTTAACCTGGACCAAAACACTAAAGGTGGAGGGGTGTCCATATTCATTAAGGACATCCACACCTCCAGGCTAGCTGCTCAGCATAATGCATCCAAGATTATCCAAGTGCAACTAACTCTGGGCAAGACAGCATTCCAAATTGTAGCTTGATATGGATCCCCCACCATGCCCCAGGATTATCACTCCTCATTTCTTGATACACTGGAAAATATTAAGGTACAACCTAACACCCTAATAATGGGCAATTTCAACTACCCCACCATTAACTGGGAAAACTAATCATGTGCCAACTCTTGTGCTCAACGTTTTCTGGAATACATAAATTCCAGCGGTTCGGATCACCTTATCCACACCCTCACCAGGGTCAGCAATAGCCTAGACCTGGCCATTACCAACATGGGAAACCGGTGTTCCACACTAGAGGTCAATTCATCATTGGTCAGATCTTACCACAAGCTAATCACCCTAGGCATCCACATCCCACCCCCACCCACCATTAGGGAAACCACCGTAAAAAATTTCTCCAAAGCCAACTTCATGCTTCTTAAGACAGAAGTGGCAAACTTCAAGACACCCATGCTGACGAACAATAGAGGCATGACTGCTGAATTCTACACAAATGCACTTTATAAGCACTTACACAAGTACATAGATCATGCAATCCATAACAGAATCAAGATGTTATCCTCCAAAAAAAGGAAGCCAATCTAGTTGTCCCCTGCCATAAACAAACTCTACAACAGAAAAAAGAAACTGTTGCAAAAAAGAGTAAAATCCCATGATTGGAGGAGCTCCCTGGTCAGCCTCAGTAAGAAGGTGAGATCCCTCATAAAATCCTCCAAAGCTAGTTATGAAAACAAAATCACCACTGATTCTAAAGACAATCACAAAGCATTCTATAGCTATGTCAAGAATCTCAATGGCAACACTCAGCTCACTCTGAGTTACAGCACAATGGCACTAAATATATAGAACCAACTGATATTGCCAAGATCCTGGCAGATAGGTTCAGTGCTAACTTTACTCCCCTCTCATCCCCTAAAGGTCCCATCTCTATACTGTAAGAATGCAACGCTCCTGTAATCACGGCTGCACAGGTAAAAAACACACTTGCCAAAGCCAAGAACACAGCATCCATGGGACCTGACAACATCCCAGGCTGTGTTCTACATGAACTACAGAATGAACTGGCACCCCGCCTAAGTACAATGTTCAATCATAGCCTCACCTCAGGCTTTGTACCCACTGAATGGTGCACAGCAACAGTTATCACACTCCACAAAGGGGGAGCCACCACGGACCCCAGGAACTACCGCCCCATTAGTCTGATAAGCCTGGTCTGCAAGGCTATGGAACGTATCATCATAGAACTTATAAACAATGACATTGGTAATCTCCATACTTTGGACCCTACCCAGTTCGGGTTTCTAAAAGGCAGATCATGTCTCCTAAACCTGATAGACTTCTTTGAAGTGGTCACCAAAGCCGTAGATGAGGGTGATTCACACATCCTAGCTAGATCTTGCCAAGGCTTTCAGCACCATCCCCCACTCTGGAATTATAGATAAACTCACTAAACTAGGTATAAATCCCTATGTCACAAGATGGGTTGCCAACTGCCTCACTGACAGAACCCACACTGTGAAAGTAGCAGACTCCAAATCCAACTTCAAACCACTGACAAGTGGATACCACAGGGTTTAGTCCTGGGTCCTCTCCTGTTTGTTATCTACTTCTCTGAAGTGCAGGCTAACACAGAAGGTCTTTGGCTAATGAAGTTCACAGATGACTGCAAACTAGGAGCCATAATCAAAACTCCTAACGATGTTGACATCCTACAAAAGGGACTCACTGAGACAGATGCCTGGTGTCAAAGCCATGACCTCAAGCTCAGTGCCAAAAAGTGTATTGCCATCCCTTTTGGTAAAAACTCTGTTCCCATGAACTACCACATAGGCAGTAATCATATCGCCACAATAGTCAGGAAATCCTTCTGTGTGGCACACCTCATCACAAAAGGTTTCTCATCCAGGAAAAAGAGGTAATTGTTCCCCTATACTCATCACTCATTAGACCCATTATAGAGTACAATGCCCCTTTTTGTATGTACCTCACAAGACATCTACAACAACTGGATAGGCTGCAGGAATACCTCACAGAGATGATTACCAGCCTCAAACAGATGCCCTAAGCAGACCATCTTAAAAAACTACAACTTTGCTCCATCGCATATCGCCTACTCAGAGGCGATCTCTGCCTGACATACAAAGCTATGTCAAGCCCAGAGCTGTTGGACATCCTCCACTTAAAGAAATCCCAATCCCTCCGAGCTACATGTTCTTGGGACCTAAATCTTGTCACCACAATAAACAGAACATGCTGGAGGGATAGATTCCTGTCCCAGAGACTTCCCATACTCTGGAACAAACTACCTATCTATATCAAACAAAGCTCCTCATTAGCATTCTTCAAGAAAAATCTTGATGATTGGATAGGAGATAGGAAATTCACCACGAGGATCACTTCTGTGGCTCTGGTTGACAGGGGCACAGAAAAATAATTTTCTTGGATGGCGAAAGACAGGGTACCATTTGACTAGACTTATATAGGCTCTAGGGCCAATAGCCTAGTACCTACCTATGAACCTATGTACGACACATAGTACAAGGACAATGCTTCCAGTCTATCATGCTGACTAAGATTTTTGAGACCAGGAATATTTTTGGTTAGGAATCTCTCTGCTTTTCAACTTTTTTATGTGTCTAGTGAGATACATTGAATAATGGGGTTCACAGTGGTGCAGCAGACAGTGTTGTTGCCTCACGGTAAGAGGTTTTCTGGTTCAATTTTCAGCTGAGGTACCTTCTTTGTGGAGTCTGTATGTCCTCTCTGTGTTTAAATAGGTTTCCTTTGGGTGCTCCACTTTCTTCCCACATTCCAAAACATGCAGAATGTGGATTGGACACTCTAAATTGCCCATAGGTGTGAGTGTATTTTTGTGAGAGTGTGTGGTATAGAAGAACAACCTTGGCAGGGCTAGCCACCTGGTAGTGTGAAACTTGGTTGTATATGATTGTCACTGTTGAAATTACACCTCGACCCCTAGTTCAAAAATGGGAAAAAGGAGTTGTGGATGGATGGATGGATGGATGGATGGATGGATGGATGGATGGACGGATGGGTCTGTCCAGGGCAAGATATAAGGAAACAATGGCTTCTTTGGACCTGGGAAACATGTGTTCAGCAGCTAGTTGCAAAATATATAAAGATTTACTCACTACAGTGATCACATGTTTAACCATAGCATTCTTTTTCCTACAGATATATTTCCTTTCATGTTGATTGTAGCTAGGGAATCTTGCGGTCTGCAACCCCTGCTATAATATGCCTACTTTCATTTATCTTCAAATTAACACTAAATAATATATAATCATGTTTTGTTTGTATAGTCTATTTTCTGTATACCTGCTTTACTTATTATTTACAACACCTTCATTCTACTTTTAGCATCTTTGCTTTTTCTATGTACTCCATAATTAACCTTACCCACCTAAATATGTGGGTTTAATAACAAAAACAGTTCTCTTTTCAATTGTATTCATTATTTAGGAATTGCATACACATTGCATATTCTGTAATGAATGCCATCTAATAAGCAGTCACACATTAAAATTCTCCCTAATCCTGACACTGTAACAATTCCATCTTGCACTCTCCTAGAATAAAACTGTCACTGCTTCATATTTTTCACTTTCAAATGATCATGAAATCTATCCTTACAAACACAATCCCCCGGATTCTCAAAAGCTTGCACAGAGTGCAAGATCAGTGTAGGAGCTCAAGCAGGCAATATGTCTGCCGTGCGATCCAAGAACAGCCTGCAGTGGCGTGCACAAGCGATCATGCACTAATCCTGCAGGGACTAAGCCCTGGTATGCAAATCACCCCATTTACAGGAGAAATCTATGCAAGTGAGGTGAATTTGCAATCCAGGAAGCTTGCAACAGTCTATGCAGGACTAGTGCTATCTGCAGAAATGTAATCGGTTAGTAACTGAGTACATTTCTGCAAAATCCAAAATGGAGCTGTGACAGCCCCAAATAAAGGCTGCATATCATGTAGTAAGCATGCCAATTGCCAAGTATAAGGCCATTGGCATTGCAAACAAAAAAAAAATACAAAAATCAACTTTTATTTTCTTTTTAGCCAATCGTGGCTGTTTAAGCGTAGGGCAGTGGCATGCAAACGGGATCGGGGGAAAATAATAAAATAAACCTAAAATAAGCAGTCTAACTAAAATCACTATTCTGCCATGCAAGTCAATGGCAGGCAGGAGACAACCTGGCCAGTGAGTAGTGGTTGCTAAGGGGGGATGCTCAGTGTGAGACATGTAACTATGCATTAACAGGCAATCCTATGCAAATGAGGGGAAGGATTTTGAATCCCAGTTTTCTCCAGCATGTGAGTCAGGTCTCAGCAGTGTAAGAGTAGGAATAGCTTGGTGCAAGCCTAGGAGTTAGGTGACATCATGGGGGTGTGTGTCAGGCATATTGTAAGTGGATTGGAGCCCTGTGGCTCGGGATTGCTCCTAGCTTAGCACAGCTAAGCTAGGGGTGTGTGTCTAAACCTGTTAAGCACTCTGTACAAAGCCTAAGCGGGTGTGCGTGCCACTCACCAGGTTTTACAGTAAGAAAAAAGAGGTTAAACCAGGAAATAGCAGCAGTGTGCACATTTGAGCACTCTGTTTGTGCAGCACACACATGGGCTTAAACAGGAAGGCAATGGGAAGGGAAAACAGCAGTAGGAAGGTAATCAAGGAGAACTAGATTAGCTGGCAGGTGAAATGTATCAGAATCAGCGAATTACACAGGCAGCAGACCAGCCCAGCCCAGAACACTACTATAAACTATGCAAACACCTTCCCCTCTGGTTTTTCCCACACTCTACACCACCGGTGTAAAAAAGTGGAGAACTTTTAACACTCAGTACAGCAAAATGATAGGGGCTGCAATAGCTATCATAGAACAACTTGTGGAAGTGGCTGAGGGTGGTGAGGATATGAATGCTGTCCACCAACCCACAGTGGGGAGACGGAGAAGAGTGTACAGACCGAGGGTAACCTACCAGGGGCTACATGAGCTGGAGATAGTGGAACACTATAGGGTGGACAGGGACCTCCTACAGCAAATTGTTGAGCTGTGCCGGCCTCGCCTGACACACAGAACTAACAGAGGGGAACCCATCCCACTGGATACCAAGGTATATGTATGCCTAAGAATACTAGCTACAGGTACCTTCCAAAGGCCAACTGGGGATATGATGGAGATTTCACAGGCATCAGCATCCAGGGTACTCCACCAGTTCCTGGATGCCATGTCAGCACATGTCTATGAGCACATATATTTCCCCAACACCCGTGAAGTGTTGGCCAGCAATATGCAACTGTAAATAGCAAAATACCCTGAGGTAGTGGGTGCTATAGACTGCATGCACATACACATCAAAGCACCACCTGGTGAGCCGGGAAGGGTCTACATCAACCGCAAGGGCTTCCCCTCCATCAACTGCCAGGTTGTGTGCGATGCCCAGGGCATAATAATGAATGTGTGTACTGGCTGCCCTGGAAGCTATCACAATTTCCACATCTGGCATCTGACGCAGCTGTACCAGAGATTTGCCAGTGGGGACATCCCTCATGCTCACCTAGTGGGGGATGCTGGATACACACTGGAGCCGTGGCTGATGACACCCATCAGAAATGCACACACACCTGAACAAAAACTGCATAACGAGGCACACGCACAGACCAGAATTATAGTAGAGCATGCGTTTGGGATGCTCAAGTCACTGTTCCAATGCCTGGCACATCCGGTGGAGCCCTGCAGTACTCACCACCTACATGTACTCAAATTGTCCTTGTATGTGCCATGCTACACAATATGATCCTGCGGAAACAGCTGCAGCAGGAACAGCACGGGGCAGGGCCACACAGCCCCCCACCATTTCCAAGGCCTGCACAGGCACAGAGTGACTCAGAGGAGGAACGACCTGAGTCTGCCCCAGTAGGCAGAAGGAGGCATGCCCAGTATGCCCTGGCCTTGGCAAAGAGGCAATGCATAGCACATACACTGACACAGGTGGGACCCAGGGAATAACACCTTTCTCTGACTCTCACATACACTAAAAGGGATCCAAACATTACACTACCTGTAATCCACAAAAAACACACACTGCACCAAATGATGAATTTCAGGTAGTCATCCAATAGAGGCTGTCCAATTCAAAAATCCACAAGTCTCAGCCGTTCACTTCAACAGTTTATTAAAAAACACACAGCACAAAAGATATCGGATTAAGCGCTTTCATCTCTTATCCAGAGACTTCATCAGAATCAAATACCTACAAGGCAAGTTCATTTAAATAATCAATCTATTGCACAAGCATCCACTTCATTGGTTAAGTATACAATTGATAAATTGTGCATTCACAATTAAAGTGCAAGAGCTCTGCTTGTAAAACAACGTCACATCCTTTCTATGCATTGATGCCATTACTTAAATGTACTTCCTCAAGCTAAAAACAAAAAACATATATTGCTCATTATTATTAATAGTACAAATGAATAAATAAATATATACTATTATGTTGTAAATATATATTATTATTATGTATATAAATATACTGCTAATATATTATAAAATCAGAAAAAATAAGAAATATGTACAATATGTATGTGTGCTGTCCTAAAATCATTAATTACATAACATATATATAAAATATATATAAAATACCTACTAGACCATAATATCATCTACATGAAATACATCTTATATTATTTTATTAAATATTAATGTATAGTTGTTATTGTTTTTAGCAATCTTTTCAGAACAGTGTCAAAAATATAACTTTTTCTCCAAATTAAATACATTTGTAGAACGGTACTCAATATTTCACTGTCTCTGATAGCAGATTATAAGTTTTTCTTCTGCTGTTTGAACTTAGAAGAACTATTAAAGCATTTACAAACCTACTATACTAGTGTCACAGACAAACACTGATAGGGCAGTCACAGCCATTTTAGGCATTAAAATACCCACAAGAATGTATAGCTTGTAAGATGTACATGCATTTCCAGCCAGAACTCTTTTAATATTATCCATGTAAAGTTAGTTCTCACAATGTCATGACCACACAGACGTTATCCAAGCAGTCAGAATTAACACACATAATCATGTTGCTACATGGAACTTAAAAATGAAACATTATTTCTAAGTTACACTTCACTGATATGCTTACATGTTGGCAAAACTGGTATTTCTTTCTGTTTATACGAACATATTTTTGATTAAATAAGCTATTGTGTTGCAGCCCTTTTTGTGTGAATAATCTCAAAAAATAAGACTCAGATGACTTGTCATAATTCTGTCTTCAGTTTTAATACTGTTTAGTGCAGAAAAAAATCAAACTGACATATTACTGAGACATAACTAACCTAATACTGTTTAATCAACATCGCTTCCTCTATAACCATGTCATTATGAAAGGTTGTGTGAAGACTGAATAATATGCAGCAGTTTTTTTTTTTTTGTTTTTTTTTTTGGATTTCCCACAGTTTTATGAAAAACATCTACTTAAATTACAGGTTCTCTGTAAATTGTGCGAACTTATTCATTTGCAGTAGCTTTCATAACTCATGACAGTAGACAACAAAAACGTAATTAGTACTTCCAATCTGCCAACTATTAGATGTAACACAATCTGTTTTCTTCAAAAAAATTATGACATTCCTTTCATAATGTCAGCTTCGATGGTGTTCCACTTCTGGAGTTATGATTACCCATTACAAACTGCATGACCTGTTTTATGTTCTATAACACATAATTAAGACATTCGTGTGTTAAAGGAAGTAATTTTGTTCAAAGCTTTAACACCAGTGGTGTCATGTCTTTGCTTGTATTATTTACTGCTACTGGCAAACGCATTGATGTTAGCCACATTACGCTTAGTAACAACACTATGACATATGAGTAAGCAGCTGTTTGGCACAGAAACAAGACACTCGTATTATGAATAGGCAAAGTATGATAGCTGGAAGCAAATACTAATTCCTCTGCAAGGCTAGAACAACTATTTCAGAGGACAGCATTTGTTATAAAACAATACATGCATACTTTAACAAATCTTAGCATTAGCACTTGCAGTTTGCTATTGTACTGCTAAGCATAATGTTTCAAATGCTATGTCTTTCTTTTTTTCTCTGTGTGCTCAAAATGGTCATTTAGCCTTTGGACTCTTGTTATCATCAGCAGCAAAAATTAAAAAGATTCTGCTGCAAACAGATGTCACTTCTCATGTTCCACACAGACACAGACAGATAGCCTGCTAAAGTCTTAGCAATTCAAGAATTAAAAAGAGAACAAAAAATACTGCTGCATGGCATTCTCATGCAAAACACTGTTTAATGCCTTTAAGTAAATTCCTAGGCATTGCCTTTAAGTAAATTCCTAAAAGTACTGCAGTGCTATTTTTTCAGCACCATTTTTTAATGAATACCTATTACTTTGCTCCTTCAAATATTCTCAGCATAAATTCTCTTTACATATTTACTTTTTTTGTTGTAATCTAATACATGTTCTGTCTTTTGACCTTAGCTACACCATTGTTTTATACAGAAATGGGAAAATGTGAAGAAGCCCTAATATGATTATGCAAAGCGAGATTATGACAACACCAAAGAATAATGCTTTCTGAGAGAAAACATATAACAGAAAAAAGGGAGGTAATTAATTTCAGAGTATAATATACACCCATGCATTTATACCTTTATTTTACACATTGCTAATTTATTTCTTTGCACTGTGAAACAAAAGTTAAATGCTGTTAATTTAGTTACACCATGAAATCAAAAGTTAAATTCTGTTTTGGTATTTCTTTGTAATGCCTTGTTAGTCTGATGAATTATTCTAAAATGTGCTTAATGAATTTTAGGATGCTTTTCACGTGGATGAATGTTTCAATGTTAGTATATCTCTGTGATTGAATTTCTGCTGGAGCCTGATTATCTATGCAAGAATGGAACTTTTTCAGTGTTGGAGTTTATGGTCAGGTCACTGGTAAAACAAGAACATTATAATGAGCTATAATTAACTATTTCTGTCATTTAATTAACATGTATTGGTTAAACTAAGCATCCATCAGGTTCCATCTTTCTTTCTTTCTTTGAATAATCGTACAGTATAACATTTCAACTGTTTATTACCTGGTCTGATTTCTGAAAGCATGTTATTTGTGGTGTTCATATTTATGTATTTTTTTCCCTCAAGACTGCTGTTCTACAACTAACTTTTGTACAACTCAAGTAAACCCTAGACTATCAGCGTCACTATAATTTTCATTTAATATGTTATACAGTCATGCAGACCATGACAGTACATAATGAAGTAAATAAATGCTTATAATATAGTGAGTATTGAGTTCCTAGTATATTTTTGTTTTGACAGTGGTAGAAATGAATGTGACAGTTCTGTCTCAGTTTCTGCACTGCTTACTGTCTTATGCACTATCCGCTGACATCATCATTTTCTGTTATCCCTAGGCAACCATGTGAAATTGTGAATATTACATGTAAGCACTACTTTATAAATATGCTAAAGCTGGAAGTCTTTGGAATTTCACTTGAAAAGGGAGAGCTCTACCTACCAGACGAAAAAAAAAATAAAAACAAGGGTATCATAGTTTTGCTTTTACACTGAGCACAATTCCTGTTTACTCAGCACATTCCTATAAGAGACTATATCAACTCATCTAGCTTTAGAAGCATTAAACACCAATAATATAATAAAACTGTTTTAGTACTTCAGTGTGCCTGAAAAAAATGAATGCTGCATGTACTCACTGCCTTCTTCAAGAGAAATAGTTTACTAAAACAAGCTCTTAGATAGTGACATTGTTTAGAAATAAAAATGCCGAGGTCACGAGTAGCAAAATTAATGTAATAAAACACCATCATAGTTGTATCGTTGTAGCGGCATACAAGATAAAAAATCCAAGGTCGTAAATATAAGAATCCTAAACATATCTATGCTTATACATAAATATTAAGACCAGTAATTTAACAGACAGGTAATAGCATGTAAAACACATTACAATTTCTAGTTAGTTTCTGACTGCTGATGTCTGCTCAACAGCTCATGAGCAGTACAGCTATCTGAGCAGCATGGTGATTCTGTGAAATCTGACTGGCAAAGAACTGGTTCTAAAGATGTGGTTGCATTTTTACTGACTGGCAAAGAACTGGCTCTAAACATGTGGTTGCATTTTTACCTGACTGGCAAAGAATTAGCTCTAAAGATGTGGTTGCATTTCTTTTTATAACAAGTGTTAAAATGAAAGATTTGGTGAGCCAGCAACATGGCATTGCAGCTGGCAATGATCTAGTAACTTCTGCAATAGCTAAGCAAGCACCCTATTGCAGTAATGGGTCACTGTGCAACAAGCTGATGCTTATGGAAGGCCAGTCCTTTTAATAGGATTGACTGGCAGTACTCCAAATAGCTGATAAGACTCAGGTACGATCTGGCAATAGGTCTGGATAGAGAACCAGGAAGTAAAAGACCTCGACAGTAAACTTAATATGCGCAAGCCTTATTAATCTACATTGTGTTTTGTGGGAATATTTGATCTATATTGCATAGTAGAAACTGATAATTGTATTTGAAAGAATACATTATTTATTTAGTAGTTTTTTTTTTCTTTTTTTATTCAAGCATGCTCTATCAAACAGCTGTGTTTTTTCAGGTTTTCTCTTTCATCATTATTTCCCTCAAGTGAATAATCTGATATTTTAAAAAAATGTGTCTTGAATCTGTGGTGCCCTTACTATGTTCAGTTACTAATATCCTCATTGTTGTGGAGTGGGATTTGCGGTACACCTTGTAAGAGAAGATAAACAGTGATACTAAGTGGCACCTTACCTTAATAGGGACCACTAGATTTCATTTTAAGATATGTGAGTGATGTACAATAAATAATTCAAACCCATATGTCATAGAATTACCACACTGAGTCTTGCACGGATCAGTAATATCCCATACTCATGTTATCTTACTAGAGATGACAAGATATACAGGAAGAGTAAAGAAAGATTTACGAAAAAGAGGTTATACCAGTTTATCACCTTCTAGGCAGCTTGACATACATTTACTGCTTTGAAACCTTTTAACTGCTTTCTTGGCATCTGCGATGTTTATGACAATAATGAATACTAAGCTAATATAATGAGTAGTGAAATATGTTTGCCTTTACGTACAATCTGTCTTACTTCACTGTACAAAGAATGGGGAATGTAAAGTTGCAACAATTACTTCCTAACTATACAGTCCATCTCTGCTGCATCGTTCCTTATATCTGAAAATAAAATAGCACTTTTTTTTCTTGTTTAGAATCACAAGATATGTTTTGGTGGGAGTTTGTCTGTGATTCTGTAAGCCAGCCTATATCCCCAATCTCTTGGGCAACACTGGCACTGTTTCCCTTTCTGGGGTTCCCAGTTCAAAGGTCAGACTAGAAGTAGAATATCTTGATATACTTTCTAGTCTCCCTCAGTCTCTTTTCTGTCTGGCACGGATACACAAACACACTCTTTCTCTCTTTCTTTCTGCTTTGTTTCTTGGCAAGAAGAATGTTTCGGATGATTAGCAATACTGAGTGAGGTCATTGAGTATAACAGAGTGTTTCTTTTTCTGCAAATATTTTCTACATTTTTTTCAGATGCAGGTAAGCGGAGATTTATGTCTGAAGTAGGTCCACTCTTAAACAGTACCACGAAGTTCTTATCCATCTTCCCCTGAAAGTAAGGCAAATATATTTCCTGACAGAACTGCAATGAAATCTGAATATGTCCAGCAAAACACTTGTAATAAGTATCTACTCATAGGGCTGCTGTTAGCAATTTTGAGAAGCCCAGTAAGTTTCAAGTTGAGGGCCACTGGACACATGTGTCTAAGTAACACCTTGTCACTGCCACCCCTCCTAAGCAATCTTTTATTTATGTATTTATTTATCTATTTATTTATAGGTTCATAGGTTCATAGGTTCATACTAGGCTATCTGCCCAAGGGCATTTATAAGCCTAGCCCATAGTTATTTGGCTTTCGCCACCCCTTTAGTTTGAATAAAACTATGCCTATTATTTTGCTGTGCCTCTGTCAAGCAGTGACACTGAAGTAATCCCTGGGGTATATCTGCGATCCCCCATCCATTGGTCAAGATTCCTCTTGAACAAGGCCAGCGAGGTGCTCTGCCTCACGTGTACCGGGATTTTGTTCCACAGCATAGGGAGTCTCTGGGTGATGAATCTGTCCCTCCAGCACGTTCTATTAATAACCGTGTCAAGGTTTAAGTCTCCCGCCTTGTGGTTCTGAGGGATCTAGATTTTTGAGGTGAAGCATATTCATCAAATCAGGGTTTGACATGGCCTTATATGTCAGGCACAGGTCACCTCTGAGCAAGCGGTATGAGACTGAATAGAGCTGGAGTTCTTTCAGTCGGGCAGCATAAGACATATTTTTGAGACCCTTTATCCTTTTGGTGAGGAACTTTTGGGGCCTTTCCAGCTGCTGCAGGTGTCGGGTCAGATACATTCTGAATGGGGCATTGTACTCAATCATAGGTCTAATGAGTGATGAGTACAGGGGGACGATGACCTCCCTTGATCTAGATGTGAATCCCTTCATGATCAGGTGGGCAATGTAGAAGGTTTTCCTAACCACTTTAGCAACATGAGTGTCAAACGAAAGGCTACTGTCAACCTGGGTCCCCAGATCCCTGATGACTTCTTCTGTGCTCAGTGGATTGCCACCTATATGGTAGCTAGGGGTAACCTTGTTTTTCCCGAAGGGTATGACTATGCATTTCTTGGCATTTAACTTTATTTATTTGTCTTTGTTGACCGGGAAAGTCAGGTTGGGCAACATCTATTTTCAGTGGGGGACCTGGGAAAATGGTAGTAGTACACAGATTTAAGATACTTTTTTTTTTACAAAGATACATTGCATAGACATTTCTTAATACATCTTGATGCAAACAGCTAACTCATCTGTAGTGACATTATATAAAGATAAATCAGGTATTTCTCCTGTGGTGACATACATGATATTAAAATCAAAGTATAAAATATGAAGTATGCAAACAGTTCATGTGCAATAAATGTGACAGACATTAGATATGACATGTAAGACATTAGTAAGGAAGATTACAGTATAGATGTTAGGAATAAATAAATTGAGGTAAGGAGTGTGAAACATTACCTGGTAAATAGATAATAATTAAAGCTAGAAGAGAGAGAAAGGCATTTTTATAGCTGATGATCTGATGATAGTGAAGTAAGAATAACAGGGTTATAAGAGAGGGGTAGAAAATATTTGAAGGAGATGGATAAAGTGGGAAGGTCAGAAATAAATTGGAATGTAAAGTGGGGATTAAGACCATATGGTAAATAGGAGTGGTAGAACATTTGTTGTATAGAAGGGGACACAGGTTTCAAAGGCACAGGGAATATGAAGTGAGAAAGGAAAATGGAGTTGCACAGGTGCTGAACATATACCCAACAATGTGCGACTTTGATAATAATAAGGGCTTTGAGGTGGAAAGTTTCACTGTTTGTCTTAGGTATGTTGGGATGGTGTTCCAGAGTTTGGATATGTTATGGGAGTACAGTGAGTCACCTGCTGTATCATTACACTTTGTGTCCTGATTACTAAGCGTTTATTGGTTGACAGAAGGTCTCTCCCTGGAGAGTAGTGCTGCAGGGTATCTTTTAGTGCTGGACATTTTTCTAGTTGATGTATAAGATTGTGTGTACTTATAAGTTGGAACTATGGCAAATAATTGTGTCTCAAGCCTGTTTAGTCATTTCAATGCTCTACAATGATGAGTCTTATATGTAAGGCTGGCAGCAAATTTGTGTACTTTATTGTAACAGGTGGAGAGTTTAGCTTTAAATCTAGTACTTACATTTGTAAGAAATGGTATTTTAGTTCATATTGTATAGTTTTATGAGCAATACACACAGACTGAAAGATAGGTACAGTGCTCTTTCATTATGATAGACCTGTGTACCACTCCATGTTGGCCCATCACACAGAGAGACAGTAACAGTGACTGGCATTTGTTTGCAATGATGTTATCTCACAACTACCATGTGTACAATGACATCCTTGAATGAAAAGGTGGCCTGTCTCACTGCTTACTGTTTCACACCCACTCAGATCCTTTAGTGTTTAGCCCTTTTCCCCCATTCTGAGCTCCCCATACCATGCAGATTACATTTTTACTCCTTTTATCACATTTGCCTTACTCCAGGTTTTCTAGCAGCCATAGCTTTCTACATGCTCCGAAGTGCATTTTACAGTTTTTTGAACAACCTTTTTAATCCGTCGATGACCTGAATAAAAATTTTTGCTAATGACAAAAGTCAGTATTACTGTTCATCTTTTCTTCTTTTCCTTGCATCCTTTCTGGTCAGGGCAGCATAGCAATAACTGTGTAGGAAATAAACAGATTACACAGGGGGTCTGGGGACCACCAGGCCCCCAAAGAGCTACAAAGTTCTATTAGATCATTTTCCCAACCTTTTGATCCAGTGATAGCCTGAATAATAATCATCAGTAAGAAAATGAGTTGAGTCTTGTTTTTTTTTTTTTTTTTTTTCCTTTCATGGAAAACATAAGTTTTGTCCAAGGCTTAAATTTCGAACTTGACAATATAGTGGCTCATAATAAACCAACAAGACAAATGTTTCATAGGATTCACAAATCCTGTCTAGGAATACTGCCTGCTTCCCTCCACTGTATCCTGCTTCAAAAAAAAGATACATCATCTATGCTTCCCTCAAATGTTAGATTGGGATGAAAGCAAAGATACACATTGCCACAGTCATGTATTTCCAGTGACTGCTATCATACATATACACAGCATAGCTCTTCTTCCAAAAGGTAGCCACCTCTATAAATGCCTGATGTATGACTGGGAGGAAAATAAAAAAATAATATCATAGTAATGTATTCCAACTTGTTGCTTCTAGTCAGTGTACTGCCTCTACACAAGCTATAGTGATCTTCATAACTCTGAGGTCTGAGAGAAGTAAAGAAACAGTGACTATACTGTCCCCAGTGTCAACACAAGCTATAATCTTCTGTGCATGCCTCTGAGGTTTGATTGTCAGGAAAATTAAAGAAATAAAGACCATGCCATCCTCACCCCCCTCTCAAGCAACAGCATGCTTCTGAACACACCTCTCAGCAGGGTTGGTTTTAAAATGAGTGCATTTGGGGGGAGAAGCCACCACTAAGCCCTTGTCAAAATAGTTTTATACAGGCTGGTGTAAGTGGGAGCCAGCAGACTCCTAGGTGTTCTAATGGTCTGAATGCACTGTGATATGTTTTATGCATTATTTATGAAAGATAATTAATTGTTAACAAACAATAGGCCAATTGTTATCCTTTCACCCCTCTCTAAAATACTTGAGAAATGCATTCACTCCCAACTTCTACTGTACATCACTTCCTATCAAACAGCCTCCTATCCCATACTCAACAAGGCTTCTGCCCCCACCACAGCACTACAACCACCCTTCTAAGTTTTACTAACACCATAAATCATTACAGAAACCAAAAAAAACTTGTTTCTGCTATCTTTCTTGATCTATCTAAGGCCTTTGACAGTCTTACATCAGAAATTATTGTCAGAACTAGATACTTTGTATATCAGTCACTTTACCCTATCATGGTTCCATAGTTCATAGGTTCATAGGTTGATACTAGGCTATCTACCCTAGGGCATTTATAAGCCTAGCCAGGGTGTGTTTGGCTTTCGCCACCCTTTTAGATTAGTTGACTGTGCCTCTGTATAGTAGGTCACAGAAGGTAGCCCTTTTAAGGTTAGTTTACTGTACCTCTGTCAAGCAGGGATACAGAAGAGATCCCAGGGGTAAACTTATGATCTCCCATCCATTCGTCAAGACTTCTCTTGAAGAAGGTCAGTGAGGGGCTCTGCCTAACATGGATTGGGATTTTGTTCCAGAGTGAGGGGAGCCTCTGGGATATGAATCTGCCCCTCCAGCATGTCCTATTTATTTCTGTGCTGAGGTTCAAGTTCCTGGAGCATGTAGCTCTAAGGGATTTGGATTTCCTGAGGTGAAGCATGTCCATTAATTCTGGGTTGGACATGGCCTTATACGTCAGACACAGATCGCCTCTGAGTAGGCGGTACACAACTGAGTAGAGCTGGAGTTTCTTTAGCCGAACTGCATAGGGCATCTGTTTGAGCCCCTTGATCCTCTTGGTGAGATACTTTTGGTGTCTTTCCAGTTGCTGCAGGTGTCGGGTAAGGTACATCCCAAATGGGGCATTGTATTCAATTATGGGCCTGATAAGTGATGAGTAGAGGGGCACAATGACCTCTCTTGATCTAGATGTGAACCCTTTTGTGATAAGGTGGGCTATATAGAAGGTCTTTCTAACCACTTTGGCAACATGATTGTCAAAGGAGAGATTGCCATCTACTTGGGTCCACAAGTCCCTAATTACTTCTTCCGTACTTAATGGATTACCACCTATGTGGTAATTTGTGGGCACTTTGTTTTTCTCAAAGGGGATGACTATGCACTTTTTGGCATTTAGCTTTAGGCCATAGCTCTGGCACCAGTTGTCCGTCTCTGTGAGACCATTTTGGAGGATGCTTGTGTCAGCTGGAGAGTCAATTATGGCACCCAGTTTGCAGTCATCTGCAAACTTGGTCAGCCATAGTCCACCCATGTTAGCCTGTACCTCGGAGAAATATATACCGAACAAGAGAGGTCCCAGGACTGAGCCTTGTGGGACGCCACTTGTAACTGGTTTATTGTCTGACATGGCACCTGCTATTCTGACCATGTGGGCTCTATCCCTGAGCCAGTTTGCAACCCATCTTGTGACATAGGGGTTGATATTTAAGCTGGTGAGCTTATTTATGATGCCCGAGTGGGGTATTGTGGCGAAGGCTTTTGTGAGGTCCAGGTAGGCTGTGAGGACTACCTTCCCTTCATCTATGGCTTTGGTAACTGTTTCAAAGAAGTTGACCAGGTTCAAGAGGCAAGATCTGCCCTTAACAAAGCCGAATTGGGTAGGATCCAGTGTCTGGAGGTTCCCAGTGTCTTTGTTTATGATTTCCATGATGATACGCTCCATAGCTTTTCAGACCAGGCTAGTCAGGTTTATAGGGCAATAGTTTCCGGGGTCTGTTGTGGCACCACCTTTGTGGAGTGGGACCACTGTTGCTGTACACCATTCCTTGGGTACATATCCTGTAGTAAGGCTGAGACTGAACAGTGACTTTATATGAGGGTTTAGTTCTTCTTGGAGCTCTTGTAAGATGGAGCCCGGGACACCGTCTGGTCCTGTTGATGCTGTGTTTTTTGCTTTGGAGAGGGCAGCTCTCACCTGTGCATCTGTGATCTCAGGAAGGCTACACTCTGTTGGGATAGACATTTGCTCTTTTGGGGGGGAAGGGGGGGGAGTTTGCACTGAACCTTTCTGCCAGGATGTTGGCAATGTCTGTGGGTTCAGTGTATTTTTTGTCATTTTGCACTAACTCAGAGCATATCTGGGAGTTGCCTCCCAGGTTTCTGACATAACTAAAGAAGGCCTTGTGATTATCTTTAGTGTCTTGTGCAATTTTTCTTTCGAAGCAGGCCTTAGATTATTTTATGAGGGATCATAGTTTCTTGCTAGTACTGATCAGAGACGCCTTCTCTTTTTGGGATTTTGCTCTATCATGTAGAAGCTTTCTCCTTCTGTTGTATAGCTTATTTATGGCCGGGGTCCACCAGACAGGTCTCCTGTCTTTGGAGGAGTGAGTCTTGCTTTTATTTGGGATAGCATGCATAATGCTATCCTATAACTAACTAGCATAACTAACTAAACTCCAACAAGCTGTCAGGTGGAAACAAGAACTACCATCTCCACTCACTGTTTATATTGGAGTCCCTCAAGGTTCCATATTAGGACCCCTTCTTTTTAATATATTCACCAGTCAATTACATACATCTACTCTTCTTGCCTCAGTTATTCAATATGCAGATAATTTGACCCTTATATGTAATACATCCTCCTTTTTACAGCTACAGGAAATCACACAACAATCCTTTCTACAAGTTGAATCTTGGCTAAACAAATCTAATCTTATTTTGAACTCTAACAAAACCAAGCTTATGCTTTTTCTCCCCACCAAATCATCCATATCTCCTACCTGTTTCCACATGCATTCCTCGAACTACACAAATGCCACCTCTCAAACTAAGTTACTGGGTGTTATCATTGATAACAAACTGAAATATGATATTCACATATCTCAGTCTATCAAAAAAACACATATCATACTTGTCTGTCTTTACTGCATTAATACATTTCTTACTAACTAAGCCAGATTAGATATCTCCAGAAGTCACCTCCTATCTACTCTATGCTTCTCCTGTCTTTACCGCACTTAGCAAAAGTGAACTTTCCAAACTTGAAACTTGCTATAACGGAATAGCCAAGTTTGCCACTAACTCCCAACACGGGTCGCACCATTGTTCCTCCTTACAACAATTAAAGTAGTTAGAACTTCCCCAAGATCTGATCTATACCCAAGTCATTTTATCCACAACTTAGTATACCACTCAGACAAAATCCCTGCCTTACAACTTCTCCAACCATATGCAACTACTCGCCAACTCTGTTCTAATGACAAAACCCTCCTGCAAGTCTCCAAAAGCAAAAGCAAGGCTGAAGACTCTCTCTGTTTCCACTGCATTTCAAAAATTTGGAACAACATTCCCCAACACATTTTAAGCATCACAGACAAAACTCAATTTAAGAAACACCTAAAAGACTAGCCCCAGGATTCACGAAGCCTCCGTGTAAGAGTTATAACTCTTACATGGAGGCTGCAGTTAAACGGAGTGATGTCAGCATGCTTTGCATATTCATGAGAGCATGCTGAATCACACCTAAGTCTAACACGGTCCGTGTAAGACAGTAGTGGGCGTGTCCATAGGCTGAGCCCTGCAAGTGGACACGCCCCCAGAAGTGTAAAAGTGCCCAAAGTAAACACCCACAACAGAGTCCACGGAAATGTGAATAAACACAACACAACACATGCCCCCACAGACTATGAACATAAAATATATATAGAGAACTCAGCACAGCTCCTCGTGGTGTCCAGCAGAGTTCCTAGAGCAGCAGAGACCAGAAAAGACAAACTTTCCAGATTTTAAGTATTTTTTTCTGCATTTTCGACTTTTTAAGCCTTTTGATTGCTATTTCTGCCTGTTTTATTCTGCTATTACCTATTTTTACTGTTTTTAATAGCTTGAATTGTTTATTGCACTTGCTTGTTTAAGTTTTGCTTAAAAGTTAAACAACAGGCTAATACACTCAAGTGTACTAGCTTTTGATAGCATTTAGTCGAAAAACACAGCATTTATTGTATTTTCTGCCTTTCTGAAAAAACTTGAAAAAACAAAAAAAATACTCTTGTTTTCCATACTTTTCTAATAGTTTGTTCCAGTGATCAGATTTTGCTGATCCCTGGGCTTTGTCTTGGTTCCTGTTTTCTCCATTTCCTTGTTTGGTCAAGGGGTAGTTTCTTTACTCACTAGTGGGAGTAGGGAGTACTGAGCTGCCTGTTTGTCCTCAGAGGAGTGGTTTAAAGCAGTAACTTGTAGTTTATTGGCCATTTTGGGTCATTTCCTGTCTTTTCCAGCCCCCTGCTATAAAGCACGCTTTGGCAGGCTTTTCTGGCTATAGAGAACTCAGCACAGCTCCTCGTGGTGTCCAGCAGAGTTCCTAGAGCAGCAGAGACCAGAAAAGACAAACTTTCCAGATTTTAAGTATTTTTTTCTGCATTTTCGATTTTAAGCCTTTTGATTGCTATTTCTGCCTGTTTTATTCTGCTATTACCTATTTTTACTGTTTTTAATAGCTTGAATTGTTTATTGCACTTGCTTAAGTTTTGCTTAAAAGTTAAACAACAGGCTAATACACTCAAGTGTACTAGCTTTTGATAGCATTTAGTCGAAAAACACAGCATTTATTGTATTTTCTGCCTTTCTGAAAACTTGAAAAAAAACAAAAAAAATACTCTTGTTTTCCATACTTTTCTAATAGTTTGTTACAGTGATCAGATTTTGCTGATCCCTGGGCTTTGTCTTGGTTCCTGTTTTCTCCATTTTCCTTGTTTGGTCAAGGGGTAGTTTCTTTACTCACTAGTGGGAGTAGGGAGTACTGAGCTGCCTGTTTGTCCTCAGAGGAGTGGTTTAAAGCAGTAACTTGTAGTTTATTGGCCATTTTGGGTCATTTCCTGTCTTTTCCAGCCCCCTGCTATAAAGCACGCTTTGGCGGGCTTTTCTGGCTATGGAGAACTCAGCACAGCTCCTCGTGGTGTCCAGCAGAGTTCCTAGAGCAGCAGAGACCAGAAAAGACAAACTTTCCAGATTTTAAGTATTTTTTTCTGCATTTTCGACTTTTTAAGCCTTTCGATTGCTATTTCTGCCTGTTTTATTCTGCTATTACCTATTTTTACTGTTTTTAATAGCTTGAATTGTTTATTGCACTTGCTTGTTTAAGTTTTGCTTAAAAGTTAAACAACAGGCTAATACACTCAAGTGTACTAGCTTTTGATAGCATTTAGTCGAAAAACACAGCATTTATTGTATTTTCTGCCTTTCTGAAAAACATGAAAAACAAAAAAAATACTCTTGTTTTCCATACTTTTTCTAATAGTTTGTTCCAGTGATCAGATTTTGCTGATCCCTGGGCTTTGTCTTGGTTCCTGTTTTCTCCATTTTCCTTGTTTGGTCA